>NC_039247.1:8931683-9042904 GCF_003368295.1 Carassius auratus | reverse complement strand
TTAGCAACAACAACAAAAAATAACTATTTAAAATACAGTTTTTTTCTGGTGATTAAAGAGATGTTTAAGTCTCTCTCTCTCTCTCTCTCTCTCTCTCTCTGTCTGTTCTGCCACTCAGCTCACACCCCTCCCCCACTCACACTCACACACACACACACACACAGAGTCAGCACACAGAGTGACAGAGTGAGATCAGATGTCTGACAGTTTTTTAATTTCTTTTAATCATACAGTGCTGTAAAGTCATGAAACTATGCATATTTCCTCAGAATCACTGGTTTTCTAAATTAAAAATGTTTTTTTAAAGGTTTGGAAGCTGCCAATTTAAAATACAAGACGATTAATGTTTCACTTTTTACTGTCATTTCAAAAAATCACCACAACAAAACCGTTCAAGCTAACCAAAATCTGTTCGCAATTTAAGTTCCTCGATGTTTTTTCTTCATGTAGACAACGTTTGGTGTGTATAGTGTACTTCCCCTGTGAGGAGTATTCATTAATTCACAACTGTAAAATCTCAAAAATACACATTCAAATCAAAATAGCCGACTTCCTGTTGATCGTAGCTGATGACTGTGAATTAGAAAGTTGTCCATCTTGAAAAGAACAATTTATGTACCAAGTTTGGTGTCTGTAGCTAAAACTAACCCCCCCACTTTTGACAAAAGGTGGCGCTATAGAGTGCCTCCTTCACGCCCTTTTAAAAGCTTTTGCCATTGTCTAGCTATCACTAATACTGATATGTGTTTTGAGTTTCATGTAAATCTGAGCTTGTTGTCTGCCTCAAACTCATCATAACAGAACATTCAAGTTTGACACGTTGCCATGGCAACACTATATCAGATATCAATATCCCCACAAACAGATTTACATCGGCCGTGTTTTGTCATTATTTCTGATGAAGTTTTAAGTAAATCGAGTAAAAATAAGATGCTGAATTCAAAGCATTTGGAAAATGACACACTTCCTGCTGCCAGTTGGTGGCGCTATAACGTTGACTCTTAATAGCCACATATATACAATCGGTATCATACAACGAACAAACCCATGAAGTTTGATCAAATTCAGGAAATGTATGTGGATGTTATTAGACATTTCCTGTTTCTCATTTCTCGCCATAAGTTCCATGCCTCGCCACGGGCAAACCGTTCGAGATATCAAAAATCCCCTCGCAATTTTTCATCCTCAATGTCTTGAGATCATGTTCACCGAGTTTCGTGGCGAACGGGTTGAAAAACCTCAGAGGAGTATTTCAAATTCCAGAGCATGCTTTTTTTAAACAGCCCTGAATAGCTGACTTCCTGTTGGGCGGAGCCTATGACATAAAGTGTGAAAGTTGTTCGGCTCAATGAGATCTATATGTGTACCGAGTTTGATATAAATACATGCAAGTGTGTGTGAGCTATGGTTCAAGAATTCTGACTGTCTTCCAGGGGGCGCTGTAGAGCCCCTGTGCCACGCCCGGGTCCCAGCCTCTGCGGCGTCCTGATGGCCGCAGATTCCAATGTGTGTGCCAATTTTCAAGAGTTTTTGAGCATGTTAAGGCCCCCAAAACACCCCGGAAGGTTTAATAAAAAATAAAATAATAATAACAAGAATAATCCTTAGAAGAACAATAGGGCTCTTCGCCCCTTCGGGCTTGAGCCCTAAAAATAATCCTAAGGAAAACAATAGGCCTCTCGCCCTTTGGGCTTGAGCCCTAATAATAATAAAAAACAAAGCAGATACAAGAGGGTCCTCGCACCTCGGTGCTCGGGCCCTAATTGATCATACAGTGATCAGATCTACTAGACTTAATGACTCTTTATTCTTAATGACATGTGTTTGGTAGAAATGAGTTGCTGTTTTAATAGAAAGGAAAGTGAATGAAAAAAAAATAGACACAATGTGAAAAGAACGTACGTCATTGACATGTACGAGTGTATATGATGGTTTAGCGGCAGATTCTGGAGATTAGCTCTCAAATGATGATGGCATGATGAGGTGTGGGCCACAGGACAGAGGGAGAGAGAGAGAGAGAAAGAGAGAGAATTCCCTGTCCGTAATTAGTATGGATCGCCAAACCAACTAATCAGATTGAGGGAAACAAACTGGATTGCATTTCCGATATAGCTACATGGCTGAAGCCAAAGCCTCTCCTAAGATTTTGCATCGTGTCAGCACATGAACACGCACCAGAACACACATACACTCACCTTTGTACCATCTTCATCCTGGTCTGGGGTTGTTTAGCCTCATTAATGAGCATCGTTAGCTAATTGCTTTGCCATTGTTCACTCATGCACAGTGACCTTGATGGCCCAGTCCCAATATAAAACAGCAGTTCTGCCTCCGCCAGCACAGTAAAGCACCTTTAGTTTTAACACAGTGGAGCACTGATAAAGATTTGCCTGTACTGATAATGACTGCTTATGTGTAAGTTTTGTATAAATTAGTTTAATTATGTCCCAGCTCAAGGAGGAGTATGATTCCTATCATGAATTCTACTTAAGCATCTTAAGAATTTTCCTTTTTAGTCTCATATATATTGCTTATATATATATTTAATATTATATATATAAATAATTTGATTTGATTTGATGAATTATATATTCAAATTCATTAAAAATGTTATTAAACCTTGGTATGTCAGGATCATGGACCTGTTTTGTTGTGGTTTGTCCTGTTTCTGTTCCTGTTTGCCCTTATTTGGTCTTGTTCCTGTACTCATTTAGTTTGATTATGTTCCATTGATGTCACCAGTGTTTCCCAGTTTTTCCTTGTATTTAACTCCATGCTTTTGGGTTCTGTGTTTGTCGGGTCTACTCGTTGTGTACGTGTGTTTGTTCCAGCACCCATTGTGTGGATTTCCCCTGTGTTCCTTGGATTAAAGATTGTTTACGTTTCCTCATGCCTCCTGCGTGCTTCCATAACAGTATGTTGTGACAGAAGACCTGACCAACACAGCTACCTCTAAGTGTTAACCGACGAAAGCCGGCGAAAGTGTCCACCACGAGAGAGCAAGCCGTGGATGGTGAGAGCGTGGAGTTAAGCTCCGTTCACTGCACCGTGACTGAGGGTGAGCTTATTGTGCATCTGGGACCGCTGGATTTAGAGAGGGATCTTATTGACTAGGAAACAGATCTGGAGATCAACAGGCCCACTCTCCTCTCTTTCGTCCCCGCTGGTCCAGTCCAGCCCTACTTCGTCTCCTGTCCCCAAGTCCAGGCAAGAGTGGGCTTTGATCCTGGAGGACAGCCCTGAGCCCCATAGGCAGGGGCGCTGCACAAGATCCCGGGCCCTATGCATAGGCAGTCCCCTTGAAAATATATATTCCAGACTTTTCAAGGGCCCTCTCTTCCTTTGGGGCCCTGGTAATCAGTACTGGTTTTACCCCCAGTCCAGCGCCCCTGCCCATAGGCTGAAAAATAAACACCCTTCCTTCTCCAGTGCTGTCATCTGGCAGCCCCCCTGCTCACCCTCAGCCACCATCTATACAGTGTCAGCTCTGTGGGTTTGCCGTCCTCCATCATCGCCATGGCTGACGCATTCTTCTCCTTCACCTCCAGCCTCCAAGGCCCAGACTCCGCCTTGGCCTATTCATCCAGTGGCTCCCGTTGGTTCCTAGCTCCCTTGCCTCCACCTTGTCAGTCCACCAGCTCCACCAATCTCCTTAGTCCCTCTGGCTCCACCTTGATCGGGTGTTGACCTGCCATCACTTCAGGACTCTGCTCCTCCGACTGCACCCCATCACTCTGTCCCACCGGCTCCGTTGGGCTCCTCCCTCCCGCCAGCTCCACCTTGGGCCTCAGTCACTCCAGTCAACTCCAGTTCTCCAGATCCCCGCCTCAGTCACCAGACTTCTCGGCACCACCCTGACCCCTGGATCCTCGGTATCCCCATGGCTTGTTGGCTCTCTGCCTTGGGCTCCTCTGCCACCTGCTCTGCCGCCGTGGGTCGGCCCCCTGGAGCCGGAGGCCATTCCTCCTCCATGGCTCTTTCCTCGGTCAGCTCCACTGTGGGCCACCGTTTTGGCTGTGGCCTAGGTCCAGCTTGGCTCCTCCTGCCCCAAGTCCTTCCTGTTTCCTCCCTGGCTCCTCCCTCCCTATTTATTCATGTTACTGTCCCCATTTAGTTTGATTTATTTTTCATTGTCGCCAGTGTTTCTCAATTATCCCTTTTATTGAAGTGCATGCTTTTTCTGTGTTTGTCGGGTCTACTCGTTGTGTACGTGTGTTTGCTGCAGCACCCATTGTGTGGATTTCCCCTGTGTTCCTTGGATTAAAGACTGTTTACGTTTCCTCGTGCCTCCTGCTTGCTTTCATAACACTGTGTTGTGACATGATATTGCTTGCTCTTAATTTTAGCATAGTCATACTTATGCATCCCCACTGTATATGGTCTAATATTAAGGTTAAAAGTGCCAGTTTCTTTATTTATTTTTTATCTATTAGTATGTATGGTATTTAGAACTTTTTTTTTATTATTATTTTTAAGTCCAGTAAATGGTTTAGGAAACTAAAAGCCCATCGTTCATGCAGCACAGATAATGCAGGCTGGTGCACTTGCCAAAGTTTAATACTTGTCAGAGGTGTGTTCAAATCATTAACTATATGTAATGTAATAGTGATGCTCAACTTAACATAAATAAGTTTAAAGTTTACATGAGCTCTTGTGTATGAAGCAGATGTAAAGAGTGAATTTGAATTATAGAGGTTTAATTTGGTTTGGGTTGTTGATGACTGTGGAGTAAAAAGCAGTGTGTGTGTGCTCAGGAGGGGTGGACCTCTATCTGTCCCATCTGTTTGAGGTTCATCTTTGTCCTCATAATTAATGGAAGCAGAGGGGGCTTCCTGACACACACACACACACACACACACAGACACACACACACACACACACACACACACACACACAATCAACACCCTCAGCTTTTCACTAGTAGGTTTTGTTTTAGCAAAATTGCTCCCTCTCTCTCTCTCTTTCTTCTCCTTTGTGGTTTTCATTCACTTTTTTGTCTTTGTGTTTGGTGCTGATTAATTTGCTCTCACCCCTTCCTGCCTCTCTCTCTCTCTCTCTCTCTCTCTTTGAATCTATTTTCTCTGTATCTCCTCCCTCTCGGCTCCGAGCAGAGATTGGATGTTGGGATAGGCTTTGCCTGCCCTCGGGCCTGAAAAGAGAATTGTTTTGCTGGATGTTTGGAAACAGATCTGTTCCAGTAACCTGTAAAAGGAGTAGCCTTCGACAACACACACGCACTTGTGTTTCTATCAGTTTGTTCTTTCGGTCTGATAGCAAAAACTGTAGCAGTGTCATATCTGACCTCATTTTGGATTCCGCAAAGTTTTGGTTATTCATGGATGTTGTGATGTTTTGAAGGAAGCAGAATGTTGAAATATCTAAAACAACAGTTTGGTCAGATATGTGTAAACCTCATGCCATTGGAATTAAATCATACTTCGGTTACACAGTTTTGAATGATAAATCAAATTCTACAGCCTTTTGAGAAAAGGTGTGCTATTACTCTCATTGATAAACTGTTAGATATTGCATTAAAATAACACACTTAGGAGCTGCATAGCAATGCAATAGCAACCATCCACTACATCCTTGCATCACAGAGGGTTATTCTCGGGGCAATCGTCACCGTTTTCTTCAGAAATTGTTGAAATCTAGTTGTACAGTAGTTCTTTTATACTACTGGGAGTATACTTTTATTCAGCAAGGGTGCATTAGCATGAAACCAAAAGTGATTGTGAAGACATTTACAGTGTAACAAAAGATTTCTATTTCAAATTAATGCTGCTTTTAACCTCTGCTTTTTGTATTCATCAAAGAATCCTGTAAAAATGCATTATGCTTTCCACAAAATACTATGCAGCATAGACTGTTGTCAGCATTTATAATCAGAAATGTTTCGTGTGCAGCAAATCAGCATATTAGAATGGTTTCTGAAGCATCATGGGATGCTTTTTTTTTAACACACTTAAAAAGATAACCAATGATTTAAAGAATCCTGATAAATTCAGTTACATGAAGCTGGTGCATGAGTGACATTGTGTTTCATTGTGAGACTGAAACTTTAAATGATTTTTTTTGTGTCTGTTTGGTATTTTTGGTGCACAGGTTGGGACGAGGTTTGGAATCAAAAGGTGACTATGAGTGTAGAGCTGAAATCATAGTACTAAAACTGTAGACACTGGTAAGATAAACATAGTAGAGCATTGCTGGAGCGCACTAATAGATGGCTACTGTATGCTAGCAGTACACATGAATCTAGCTGGTGTAGAAGGACATTTAGATCAACGGCAGTGCATAACAGCATGGCATGGGGTTGCTAGAGATGGTTATAGAATTAGGATGGAGATAATCTGGTCTAGTGGGATTAGATCAAATTCATGATGTTGCTGTTTTTTTATTGATTGTTTCATAATAATTATATTAGGAATTAAGTGAATAATGTACACCCTACAGATTTCCAGAATTATGATCAAGTATGGTTCACAAGTCAATATAGTGGTTCTGTAATTTTCATTTTATTTTAAATTTTAAGTTTTTATTTAATTTAAATGATATGTCTACTATAGACGGTTTCAACGGCAACAACATAAACAAACATTACTGCGCATGAGCACTTTTGTGGACCTAACTTTACTTCCGGTAGACTTCCAAATAGAATCAATAACAACAGCAAAGTCCCTCTAGAGTAGATATTTTTTGATAACAAACAAATGTTTGCTGCGTGGATCAGGCGGACTTAATGAAAATGCAAATTCATTATTTGCCAACAGGAGATGTTTTAAAGCATAGACTTAAAGCGCGAGAAATAGAAGTTTCCCCAGTAACAGCTGTAAACAAAGCAGAGCTGGTACGCTCACACGCTGCTATCAGGCATATAACATGCAAGTCTTCCTTCAGAAATACAGCGATATAAAAACACCTGTGCCTCGTTTTGATATTTAAACATATAAATGTAAGAATTTATTATTATTAAACGTGCAGTACTTAACGTTACTCAATGAAGCCTTTGTGAAAAAATATCAGTTTTAAAATTGTGGCGAGTCTCCGAAAAAAAAAAATAAACGTATGGGAAACACATCCTACAGCACAACCACCTGAGCCCAGCTTCAGTCTACTCATCACCTTGCCTTTAACTGCGTTTGTAGAAGGCACTGCAGCCAGACCGATATACACAACACAGACTGGAGGTTAACTTAGGTCCAGGCTCGTGCGCCCGATGAAACCGTCTATAAGTTTTTTTTTTCAGTATAAGCCTTTTAGTTTAACTTGCTCCAGTGTGTAATAATTGCAAATATATATATATATATATTGTTTTATCTCAACAAACATAGTTTTGAGTAACAGACATCAAACGATTACATTTTTTGTTGTACAATAACATTACAATAACATAACATAACATACATAACAGCAGATTAAGTAATTTAAAAAAATATATCTCAATAAAGCATCTGTACTGAAACAATTATTCTAAACATCATTAAATCAATAAACATTTACTTGACATGCAAACTGAACATATGAAGTTCATATACATTTTTTGTCAGTTGAATTAAAAAGTAATGGAGACTGTATTTTGTAAACTCTGAAGTGTTGCTAATACACCCTTTTTGAGAACATATTGATGTTGTGATCCCTGCAATTTAGAAATACATTTTCTTTACTTGGTCCCAACAAGTCTTAACTATACCTTTATAAAACCTGCAGAAACCCTATTTGAAAATAATATTTTTAATGCATTTATTTGACAAAATTTATACTTTTTTTTACATAAACTGTAATTATGTTTTTCTTTTCTTTTTTTTGCAATGGTCAGATGATTCAGATGGTGGGGATTTGATGTTATTCCTCTTGCAATTTTTCAGAGGATTTGTCTGTTGTAGCTTTCATTGTCATCGCCAGGTTCTGTGTGCAAGACTTTTTGTGAATGTTGTTTAAGTACAACATTAATTAGAAATATTAGTTGCTTATTAAAATATGTTTTATGACAGTAAAGGAATTAAATAGGTTATAAATCAAATATAGTGTCTTCAATATTCCTTGTGTGGGTGACTTAAAGTAAACAGTGTCTGAGATTAAACAAATCTGCTTGATCAATAATTTCAGTATCTTCTACAGTTTAATGTCCTGAATAACGGCTTATGTGTTTATATAATGATTACATTATACATCTTAGAAGTGTTAACATCAGTAAACATTTGGGAAACAGCTTGTGAGTGGATTTTGAGAATATTTAAGAAATACTATCTTGTCTCTCAGATTCAGACATTTCT
Source organism: Carassius auratus (assembly GCF_003368295.1). Lineage (NCBI taxonomy): Eukaryota > Metazoa > Chordata > Actinopteri > Cypriniformes > Cyprinidae > Carassius > Carassius auratus. The sequence continues at coordinate 9,034,631 of NC_039247.1, read as the reverse complement.
GCTGTCATGCCTCTCCTTCCCTCTCGAGATTCAAAGAAGCTTTATTCACATGCTAAACAAATCTCTCTCTCTCTCAGATTGACCCTAAGGTGGCCTTCCCACGCAGAGCTCAGCCGAAGGTGAGTGCTAAGTCTCTGTTCAGGTTAACGTCACACACGTCACTTCTCATTAAAGACACGCAGGTTCTGTTCTGAAACCTAGTGAGTGTTTTAAAGCATCATAAGTGTTTTCTCGATGTGACAGCTCGGACAAACTGCAGGCAGCATAATAAAGAGAAGTGGCATGAAAAGTGGGCATCCTATCATTTTTTTCTTAAACTAAACAAAACTTTTAGAACGATAAGTAAAATTACTTTAAAACAACTGGTTACAAACATTTCCTCTAAAATGTCTATAGTAATTCTTTTGGATCATTATTGCATACTATGATTATCCGTATTGCCTCTTGTCATTGTGTTGTGTATACTGCATCAGTTCACTGAGTGAAGGTGAAGCAGGTGCTTGCTCGGTCTGTAGGCACGTTGCATGTGTCGACACGTGCCCAAGAGTTAAAATATATATAGCATTTTTTTATCTTTCACCATTCCCTATGCAGCAACTTAAAAATGTTGGTTTATTTTTAAATGATCCATATGAGCATCCCTAATAATTTAAACATTATGTGTTTATGTGTTTAGTCAGTTTAATGTGTCCTTGTTAAATAAAGGTATTATTATCTTTAGTATAGGATAAGATTGAATGATTAGATAAACCTATAATGCATTGCAATCATCTCAGTGAAATTTCATCCGAGGTCAAAAAAATTTAAATGTAAAAGTGATTTCTTTTCCTGTCTACACCCTACATTTCTATAAAAAAAATAAAGACACACTACATATACATATTTTTTGTTATGCACATTCGTGCCTTGCATTGATAGCTTAAAAGTTTCCTCTGTGAGTCACATAAAATAAATAGTAAATAAATAGTTAATCTGACAGATTTTCTCCCTAAGTGCAGCATTCCAAATCATTCCATTTTTAGTTAATATGTTCCCTTAGAAGGCAGCTGCATTGACAGTAATGAGTTTTGGAACAGAGTCATACATAACTCCTATGTATATAATGAACACAAACTCTTTTTTTTGACTCTTGTTTACTTTACCTATAAATTTGAGCTGTTATGAAAATATGTATTTAAATGGCTCCCTAGTTTTCTTGTTGGAAATCCTGTAGATGCATTTGATTATTTCATCGTCTCATACTTTTTCTGGTGTTTTCAGCTGGTAACAAGAACAAAGAAGATCTTTGTTGGAGGATTGTCTGTCAACACCACCATCGAAGATGTGAAACAGTATTTCGATCAATTTGGAAAGGTGAGTTCAAGGGCCATATTCTACACTAGCATGAATTTCCTTCATAATCTAGTTTATCATTACCACACTGAGAAGGTTCCAAAAACAATTGCGTTCAGTAAATTTAGAAATCACAATAGAGAATTTCACAAGCAATTACAGAAACTGCAAGTAACACTTGTTACACTTGCACAAAACTTCAATTGTATTTTTTTTTTTAAATATACTCCAGCAATCTTTCTTTTATATACTTAAAAAAAAACTTTGTACAGTGCGTTTTTCATACCTCTCTATGGTCCTTAGATTTAAGCAGTCAGTTTTTGCTGCTGTCACTTTAAGACTTACATATGACAGTCATACTTTTGGTCAGATAGGCAGGTTGAGTTTCTGAATAACAAATAGGTGTTATTTAAATATGGGCGGTCATATGTTAATGAGCTTGGTTGTGATCCTTAGCGTCTTAGCTTCTATAAATGGCTGTAAATGTTAGAGTATGTTTACATAGTACACCTTTAAAACAGAAAAAAACTGTTTTCTATAGTGTCACCCAACATTGTGCTCTTGATGCTGGTGCGTTCTGTGACATTTTCAATTACAAAAAGGCCACAGAAGTTTATCTGTGCATGATATCTCTTTTATTCTCCGCCTGTCTCCACTTGTTCCATTTGTTATTGTCATATTTGTTGTCGGTGGTAAAGAATTGGTGTCCCGGTTGAAGATGGAGTCCTTGTGTAGCTGCTTTTCCTTTTGTGCGAGAGTGGCTCGCTGAGCTGAATACTAGACAACAGAGACTAAAGAAAGAGAAAAGTGTTTGAGCAGAGGCAGGAGACGAGTGAGGGAGGCCGTGTCACCTCCTGTGGGTCGAGGGCACGAGAAGAGAGTGAGAGAAGGGGACGGCCTTTCAAAAGAGCAGAAAGAGTAAGCCATGCAGTACAAAGAGGAGATTTAGAAGTGGGAGTCCTATGAATTTGTTCTAAACTGACCAGAATTATAGGAACAACAAGTCCTGTGAAGGTAGGAAGGAGGGAACGGAGCGACAGAGAGCGAGTGAGGATGTGAAGGTGCTGTTGGTAAAGGGGGAGGATCTCCCGAATCTTAACTAATCTGATGCAACAGCTGCTGCCCCCCCAGCCTTGTTTCCACGGTGACCTGCTGGGTCTATTGTCTCTGCACACATCTCAATGTGATGCCGGGTGCATGTGGGCTCTTTTTTTTCAAATATGTAAATGCACGTGTGGATTCGTTTGGCGCACACACTCACAAACACATATTAGTGGGTGTCAGCAGCTCGTGCACCTGTTGGCCTGCTGGGGTAGACTTCATAGGGCACTGACACAAGTTTAAAGACAACATGAAATCAGTATTTCCCCCGTTTGTACTCAAAAAGTTTGTAATAATTAAGATTTAAAATGTGTTTGAAAATAGTCTTTTTAATGCTCACCAAGGCTGCATTTATTTGATAAAAATACAGTAAAAACAGTCATATTTATAATAAATGTAAAATAAACATATGTATATACATTTTATATTTATTTTATATTTATTTTAAATGTTACCGTTTTTACTGTTAAATATATATATATATATATATATATATATAAAAATTTAAATAAATGCGATATATATATATATATATATATATATATATATATATATATATATATATATATATATATATATATATATATATGTATATATATATGTATGTATATGTGTGTGTGTGTCAGTGTTAATTTTGACACGACATTTTAATTTAGTTTTAGTCTTAGTCTTTTGACTATAATTCTTTTTAGTTTTAGTCAAGTTTTAGTCATCTGATTTGTTTTAATTTTAGTCTTATTTTAGTCGACTAAAATTGCTTGGTATTTTAGTCGACTAAAATTGCTTGGTATTTTAGTCGACTAAAATTGCTTGGTATTTTAGTCGACTAAAATAAGACTAAAATCAATAACAGATTTACTAGACAATATTTTACAGCTGGTATAGGAAACAAACTTTACCAAAATATATAAAACACAAATTCAACTTTATTTCAACACAACTGTGTCTTTATTTCGATTGAAAAGCTTTTATGCAGCAACAAACACTGTCATGATAATGTAAACAATAACTAGCTGCCAATTGACCATCAATAAAAGAAAAATAAAGTTAGGTCCAGGACCTTAAAGTTTACAGCTGAGCTGAACAATAAGTGCATACATTTAAAGTAAATATTTAATAAGTTGGCAGCTAGGTGGATAAAAAAAGTAACAAGATTTTATAAGGTATTCATTTGTCTAGCAATATTGTATGTTTTAAATACTACAATATTGCTAGATTAGTATGTATAATGATAGGATGTGAACATTCATGTTTCACATGACTAATATAGAAATATTTGTGATATTGTCAACAAGTAGAACATTATAAAATATACTAAACATTAGTATTAATCAAATGTATTTATCATAATATTACGTATTAGTATTGTGCTCTCATCTAATTTGAAGAAGGGGCTATTTTACAGTACTTTCAGTTCGTAATATTTAATGCTACAACATCTACGCACTGCACTATTCAAATTTTGCTTAGCTCAATAAACAAAAGAACATCGTTGTGAAATTATATTTGAGAAAATGTCCGGGTGGCTCGTCTGTAAATGTCTTTTCAAATTGGTTGTGTTCTTGCCACGAATGAGCGCTCTGCGTGCTTTACACTTTGTTTTGTTTTGTTCGTCGTCAAACGTGAAGTGAGCTGTGGACATTTTGTCGCTCTTTTAGACAGTAGGGACTTTAAGCAACAGCTGCGAATGGAACGGCTACAGCGACCGGAAGTTTGCCGTCACACCGCTGTAGCCAAGAACGTAAAAGTCACTAAGCAACGGTAAAACAGAACAGTGCAACGCAGCATTAATTCATTTATTGAGATCCAAAAAAATATATAATTTAAAAAAGCAAGAGAAGGATTGCTTTGGGCGTTAAATGACAATCTTTTGTCAGATGAGGAGTTTTTAATATTGTATGATGTAAATAAGTCTAAAAACATAACATTTATTTACCTAACTTCTCACGTTGTAGCGACTCTGGCAAATCAGCTGTTCTCCCGTAGTAGACCGTTAAATTAGAACGTCACAGAGTAGCAGTTAAATTCGCGCAGGCGCAATACAACGCCAGAATGGCGTTGCCGTTCCACCAGAGGCTGTTGCTTAAAGTCCCTATCACCTCTTCGAATGCCGACTTCCCGGGAGCTCATAAAAACTGAAAACCTTCGCTTCACGTCTCAATAAGTCAGGCTCTGATTGGTTCTCTTCTCTCATGCAGTCTGTTCTGTTTTGCCGGTTCTTTTGCTCATTCCTCGCATCTCTCCCGTCTGCTGATTTGATTTTCGTCACAGTCTATTTTCGTCTCGTCCTTTATTCGTTGACGATAATGTCAATCAATTTAGTCATAGTTTTAGTCTCCATCAGTGCCTTCTATTTTAGTTTTCGTTTCGTTTTCGTCAGCAAAAATATATTCGTGACGAAAATAATGACGAAAATATTTAGTCAACGAAATTAACACTGGTGTGTGTGTGTGTGTGTGTGTGTGTGTGAGTGTATATATATATATATATATATATATATATATATATATATATATATATATATATATATATATATATATATATGTCTGTGTATAAAGTTTAAACACAACATGAAGTCTGTATATCCCCATTTATTTGATTAAAAATACTTTATTAAAATCAGTAATATTTAAAATAATTGTAAAATAAATATACAGTTTGTATATACATTTTATAACATTTATTTTATTTTGTACTGTTAAATATCATAACAGTACTGTTTATATATATAAACTTTATTTATGTGGTACAAAGCTAAATTTTCATCATCATTACTCCAGTCTCCCAGAATTTAACTTATGTGCAAAATTGTAATATTGAATAAAAAATTTGCAAATTAAACATTGTTTCCATCCAACGAGTCAAAGAAAACAAAATCATCACTTCCTGATGACCTGACACTAAATATCACTGAGAAAAGTAGGAGAAGTCTTTGAATATAATCATTTTCACATATATTAAATTACTTCCTCTGCGAGCAGACAAAGCACAATAAATGTGGTCATTGCTTTTGGAGCTGGATGACTGCTGTTTGGGAACGATTCATTTAAAACAGTTCTGAGAGGTAATTATACAGAAATACTTTCATGACAGACTTTACTCAGACATTTAAGAACAAAATTTCAGATGTTGTGCAATGAGATCGCTCCACTGGTTAGTCCAGGTATCCCGTCGCATAGCGCAAGTCACATGACTTTTTTGATCTCATGTAGAATTTTATTAGGTAAATGTGTTTCCATCATATTTTATGCTTAATTTTTCTTATTGGATAAAAAGTTTAAAAAAGTTTTTTAATGCACATTTTTAGAATTTGTGCACATAGAAATAGGTGGATGGAAACAGCTGTTATCACATGATCACAATTATTTTTTTTTTTATATTTAGAAACATATATTTACCGTATTTTTTTCTTTTTACTGAGTTTTGGTCAAATAAATGCAGCTTTGCAGTCTTCAGTGTCAAATGATCTTTAAGAAATCATTCTATGCTGATTTGGTGCTCAACTATTACTGGTGTTCTATTATTATTAGTATTAATAATAATTGTCTTATTCTTATGATTGTCAAAGTTGGAAACAGTGTTTTGTGGATGAATAGAAAGAACAGCATTCTTTTTTTAAATCCAAAATTAGATTTTCTTTTTAACATTATTAACATTTTTACTGTCACGTTTGATTAATTTAATGCATTTAAATTGTATTACTATTAACCCATCCCTAACTGTTCAACATTGATAATAATCCGGCATATTTCTTGAGCAGCGAATCAGAATATTAGAATGATTTCTGAAGGATCATGTGACACTGAAAGCTGGAGGAATAATGCTGAAAATAACAAAATATCGCATAGACAGTGAAGCTTAGACGTTTAATGTGTTGCAAATACCATTTTGGGTGTTCAATCACAGAGGAACATTGTGAAAGCAAATTGTATTCCTTGTAGACAAATTGAAACTTTACAAAGAAGAGATTTTTTGCATCGGTTGAATTGGTATAAAAACAATCTGTCCGTCCGAGCCCGTCCAGGAAAACTCACTGCCCTAGAGTGTCCTGATCTTATAGACACAATCCAAAATGCTTCACAAAAGCAAAGTACAGTGAGAGTCCAAGCACTACGACCCACAACTATGGATATAATGAAACATTGAGAGGGAGAGGAACGGACAGACTGGAAAAGTTAGTCTCCAGTCAGCCGTGAGAGCTGTCGATTAGAGAGCTTCACTGGAGTTTTTGTCCGCTGACCTGTTTAATAAGAGCCAGAGATGAGGAAAACATTAAAATCTAGTTTTATCAGATCTTACCCTCTTAATAAAACAGAACTGAACGCTTGCCGTTGTATCGCTGAGTGTTTTGAGATGATTATAGACTTAATAACTTAATAAGACTAAATAAGTCTGTTTTTTCTGCTTATCTATGATGGTGCAAAATAACATTCCTTTAGAAATCTCTAACATTTCTTTCTTAATTTGTCTTAAATCTGCTTTTCGATTTAACATGTAAAAAGATTTTAAGTTGTGTTATAGCTGTTAATTTTTTTACTATTCACTTGCTTCAATTTTCTTCCTTATTTATTTGTTTATTTATTTAAGAAGTTAGTAATTTTCAAAGAACAAATTTTTTTTTTGAAATATAAATTAATTAGAAGTAACATTAGAAATGTCTTTACTGTCACTGTAATGTATCAATGTAATGCATCCGTGATGAATACAATTATTAATTACTTTAAAAAAACAATTATAATAATTTCCCATACCCCAAAATTCCAAATGGCACAAATACAAAATTACACAAAATTAAAATTAAGTTTTGTATTTTTCTATTTCATTATATTATTATTATTATAATGCAATTATTTTTGTTATTACTATTATTTGTATTTTTTATATAATTTATTATATCTAGTTTATTTAGAATACACCCTCTCTCTGTTTCCCACTATGAAGTATAATATATAGTTTTCTTATTTAAAATTGTATTACTATTATTTTATTATTTATGTTTTTAAATTAATTTATTTTATGACTTGATTTATTATTAATCTTTGTTGCTCTTAATCCTTTTTTTATGCTTTCTGTGTAGGGAAGCTTAGTCTTTTACCATAGCTTCCTACAAAAGTGTTTTTTGTTAGTTTTTAGAATTTTGCAAACAGATAATGTTGTTTTTTTCCTAATTCAGATAGTATTTTTTTTTTTTTTTTGTACATGCCATTTTGCAACCATGATGCTAGAGTCTACTGGGTTGCTATGCAGATTCTAGGGCATTGCTGTTGTGCTCTGGTTTGTTGCGAGGGCATTTCTAGGGTGTTCTGGGTCCTTTCTTACCAGTCCAAATGAAAAGTCTCAGAAGATGTTTTGGTCTGTAATTGACATTCTCTTTCACTTATTACAACATTGTAACAAACAGAAGCCTCACGTTGGTCATTTTTCACATTGGTCATCATGCTAATGCTCACAGCAGCTGTTGGCCTGCTGTCTTCTCCTGTATTTGCAGTGTGATTGGATTTGGAAGATGGGGAGGGTGTGTGTGGGATGGACTCAATCAAAGTTTGAATAGGAGGGGTGCAGAAGAGGGTTCTAGTTAAATGTCAGAGTCTAAGAGTGTGTGTTCGACAGCGGCTCATCCAGGCTAAGAGTGTTTGACCTTTCCCATGGTCATTTAACCAGGTGGCACTGAAAAACGCTACCCGGTCACATAAATGTGGCCTGCCACATGACTCTCAAGCGCTTGGACCGGTGCCGTCCCAACAGCTCTCACACAGACAGGAGTGACAGTATAATCCTGAAGAGAGGGCCATCGCTCACTAAATAATGAGGCCTCGGATCAGGAGAAGAGACGGTTAAGTGTTGCTTCACGAGGCTCGTGTTACAGGTTGTGTTGAGTTTCATCAAACGGTTGAAAGTGGGACTGAACCGCGAACAGATTCACACAGTCATCAACTCGCTGTCACTCTGTGGTGAACAAAACCAAAGATTTACCACAGTTAAGGTGTGGAGTTAAACTGGATGCAAAGATGTCAATACTGGAAAATGAATTAGAAATAATATTAGTATAATTAATATTGAGGTTTCATAGGGCTGTCATTTTTGTGAAAAAATAATTTTCGATTTTTAAGACATCAGTGTTCACATTACAAAACGTAAAAAATTTAATAAAAAAATTACTTAACATTGTAATCATTCGCACCAGACGCTCTATTCGCGTTTGGTGTGAATGCAGCATAAGAAGTCACTTTCGACGTCACTGGGTCTTATAGGCGCGTAAAATTGCTGGTATTTTGCTTGTTTGTGAATATTGTTACATGTATATTTTTTAATTGTTTAATTATTTAAAAATTAATAGTGTACATATTTGGTTAAAATTGATTCCCTGTTTTCATGATGATATATATATATATATATATATATATATATATATATATATATATATATATATATATATATATATATATATATATATATATATACTGATAATGTAATATATTAGTAATATTAATATATTATCTAATAAAAATATTAGATGTAATTAAATTATTTGTAAAATAAATTAATTTGTGTATTATTCTTATAAAGTTTATATGTAATAAACTTAAATTTTTAATTTATAGAATTTAATATATAATTAAATAAATAGATATACATTTAATATATACATATATATCTTGTAAAAATTTAAACTCTCTCGCTCTCTCTCTCTATATATATATATGTACATATATAATTTTTTACTAAGTTTATAATTATATAAATGACACACACACACACACACACACACACACACACACACAGTATGTATATATATACGCACGCGCACACACACACACACACACACATAAAACATTTTTGCTTCATCACTGAAAACATATTTGTCTCTCTTGTCAAAGTTTATTTGTCCAGTACTATTTGTTGCAACTATTATCCAGCTCCTCGTCTCTCTCTCTCTCTCTCTCTCTGTTCTATTCATGAAAGGAGAAGCGAGGGAGGAGGTCAGTTCTTCTAATTGAAATTCTTTGCAGAGTCTCCATGGGAATAGTAAACTTTGGAGAGGGTTTGAAGAGAAAGGGGGAACAGGACAGAGAGAGTTATATAAAAGGTTCTCCCCACAAACTCTGAAGACGGAAGAGATTGGAATGAGAGATGTTCATGTAAACCATGACCAGTGGACACAGACGTCTGTTTAATGAGAGAGAGGAATAGACATGTGTTTGCACCTCTGTTTCATTTCTGAGCCGGCTTCTCTGTTGTATTCTCCACAAACAAGTTTCAGGTTTGCATGGAAAACCTAGAAATGTTAGGGAATTTGAAGTCAGAGTCTGAAAAAAGTTACAATATTAATATTAATAATAATTTGCCTAATTATTCTTTGCTCAAAATTTTTTTTTTTTTGCTTGAATAGTTGCTTGTGCGATCTGTAACACACACATACACACACACACACACACACACACACACACACTAACATATATATATATATATATATATATATATATATATATATATATATATATATATATATATATATATATATATATATATATATATATATAATACAAAAAATATTTAATATTAAGCATCAAATATATTTCAAGTGAAAAAATAAAATAATATATATATATATAAATATATATATATATATATATATATATATATATATATATATATATATATATATATATATTTTATTCATTTATTTATCAATGAGTAGAAATAGTGTAAATAATGGAAATCATGAAAATGTCAATGGTCAATATTTATACTTTATTCAAACATATTTTATCTGTTTGATATGCTGCTTGTGTGTAAATCACTGTAAAATTATTATTATTATTATTATTATTATTATTATTATTATTATTATTATTATTATTATTATTATTATTATTACACAACAGGATATCAGAAAATGTTACGGCCTGGAAATGTCGTGGATATTTTTATAGTCAATATGAAATTGTCTAGTTATACTTTGCTCTAAAATATTTCATAACCTTCATCTGATTACTGTGTATGGATTTCTATGAAATAATTTTGAAAAATGTACTTTCATATAATCACGCACAACAGGATATCAGGTAATTTTAAGACTTGTAAAATATTCTTTTTTTATTTTTTATTAAAGAAATCATGGAAATTAATTGGAGAAAATAAGTGCGCAAGTTTCCTGCATTAAAAATGTATGTGCAAATTAAACCACAATTTAAATTAAGCACAATTAAGCATTTTGAAGTGCCACAAAGAACTTATATTTTGCACCACAGACAGTTTTAACACTCTTTTAGTTTGTCATTTGATGTCCAGTGTGACATCTGTGTCTTGAAGCTAAACCAGATCTTATGAAATATCTTATGAAACATCCAGAAGAACAAAGAGGGTTGTTTGCTGAAGCTGAGGTGCTTCAAAGTGTCCATCGCTTTCTCCTCTTTTATTTCAGTCCCTTTCTTTTGCCTCCATCCATGTTGTCTTTCTTGTCTTCTCTCCGTCCATCTCTCTCTCTCTCTCTCTCTCTCTCTCTCTCTCTGTCCCCCTCCCCGCTCGGCCCCTCCATCTGCTGCCCCTCTCTGTTTCTCCAGAGCCTCACAATAGAGCCTCATGCTGGGGTAATGGCTCACAGTGTCTCATCCCTCTCTTTTGTGTGTGTGTGTGTGTGTGTTTTGTCTGCAGGTTGATGACGCGATGCTAATGTTTGACAAAACCACCAACAGACACAGAGGTAAGGCACGCACACACGCAAATACACACACTCACATTCAAAGCCTCTTTGAGTCATATAATTATACGACAACAGTCAAGTGTCTACATGCTTCTGCACTTCTCTTCTCTTCTCTTCTCTTCTCTTCTCTTCTCTTCTCTTCTCTTATATATTTTTCTCATTCATAACTCAAGAAAAGTGATGGAGTTCTAATTTATAATTGAGCTTTAGTATCAACATCATCTCAGACATTTCTCGGGGGAATTTAAAATGAAAATCCATGTAAGATAAAATATATTAAGTGCTATAAATCAAATATTTATTTCACATTTGCTCATTCACAGCTCATAGTTCATGAAACTTAATGGAGTTACATTTCATTTATATTTCTAAATCAGCTTTGTCTCGGATGCTGCTCTTAGACTTTTCATGGAAACACGTCTCGATTCATGTCTTGAACTAACTTGAAAAATTTGATATTAAAGAGATCTTAATCTTGATTTATTTTCTTGCACTTGAGAAATATTTTACTGCTCAAAATTGCATTATCTTTAAAAATAAAAGATACCGCTCAAAGGTTGCTCATTCATAATTCATGAAATGTAATGGAGTTAAGCATCAACTTTAATTTGAAAAAAAAGAGGAAGACCAAACGCTCATCATAGCCTCATATAACCTCAATCAGAGGCATTGCTAAAGTTCATATATGGTAATATGAGCTGGTTTGTAGTTCAGAGTTTAAACCGTCATTCACTTTGGCAAGGAGAGTCTGACTGACAGCCGGTGGGCGGAGCCTGTAGTGAGTGACAGATGAGTGGGCGGGATCGAGTAGGACAGGTGAATGCAGCAGGTGAGGAGCTAATCTCCTGACAGAATGGACTGAATATATGAACAGATGTAAACACAACAAAAGATGGAGAATGAGAAAGGAAAGGAAAGGGGAAAGGTCATGCCAGGATTGGATCAGACACAACTGGATAAGATAAACACTAGATTCAGTGCCATGTTTGTGTGTTTGGTAAAGAGAGCATGTGTGTTCCTGCTCTGCAGGTTTTGGCTTTGTGACCTTTGAGAATGAAGACGTGGTGGAAAAGGTCTGCGAGATCCACTTTCACGAGATCAACAACAAGATGGTGAGAGTGTGTCCTGCTATGAAACGTGGTCTGTGTGTGTGACTGTGTGATAGGTTAAATAGTGTCAAATGTTTCTCCTAAAATTCTGTGCAAAACAAAAATCCAAATGTAACATAAAAGATATAGACTAAAACAAATAACAAAATTTAATACATTTTATTTCTAAAAGAAACTGAATTTGTTAAAAAAAATACTCTTTAATAGCTAATTTAATATACACACGTTATTTAAATATTACTTATATATACTTATATACAGTATTTAAATCACTGGAAAATACAAAATATGTACTAACACATTTATATATATATATATATATATATATATATATATATATATATATATATATATATATATATATATATATATATATATATATAATATTTAATGTTAAAATATATTTATGGGAGAATATATATATATATATATATATATATATATATAGGAAATATATTAGCAAAACATATTCATATATAACTTCAATAACTTCAAGTGTCTTTACTTGAGGAATATTTAACTGCTCAAATGTTGCTCATTCTGAACTCCAGAGACTTAATGGAGTTTCTTAGTTCTTAGTCATTTAAGTATTAAATGCGATATTCTTAAAAAAAAAAAAAAATCAACAAATCTTCATATCTCATCTCTTTTCTCCTTGTACTTGAGGAATATTTAACTGCTCAAGAGTTGCTCATTTATATTTATTTGTATTTGTACTTATTCCTCAGGATCAACTTAGTCTCAAGAAATAAAAATTAAATGAAAAAGAAATATATTTCCTTACTAATGGAAAATGGGGTTATATTTCATTTAAATTGCACTGTCTGTTTTGTGCTTAAAAATTTGAAACAAGTCTCAGTTGATGTCTAGCAATAACTAGAATAACTCATAGAGATCTTATTTGTGATTTTGAAGGTGGAGTGTAAAAAGGCGCAGCCGAAGGAAGTGATGTCACCGACAGGTACGGCACGAGGCCGCTCCAGGGTGATGCCCTACGGCATGGACGCCTTCATGCTGGGAATCGGCATGCTGGGTGAGTTGAGAGCTGTGAAAGGCAAATAATCTCAATGAACACTTCAGTATGAGCAAACCAATGCATTAGTGCAGTGCTGCAGCCCCGTCTGATGAGAGTCTGCCGCTGCCTGCTGTTTCCAACGGGGAACTGCACTCGTGTTTGACAATGTGACTCAAATCAGAGATGACAACAGAAAAACAGGGAGAAAAATTATGCAAAAAATGAGTAGAATTACTGTCATTCTGTGGCTGGGGGGCCTTTACAAAATAATCATAGCAAATACATCAAATACCCATATAACTAATTGTATTTGATTTATATTAACAATGGATAATTTATCAGACATTAAGGCAAATGCAATAAAACATTAATACTGAAAATGATAAGTTAGTGAATTTATGAAAGTACATTAATTTGTGATTTGGTGCACATAATTAATTGTGAATTAAAATCTGAGATAGTACAAATATTATATTATTAATTATTGAAACTAATTTGATTAAACCACTAAAAATCACCAAAACACCACATGATCAAAATATGTTGAGCAAAAATGAGTTTGAGCAAATGCAACAGACATTGAGTGCCAAATATCTCATTAGGAACAAAAGAGAAGCCCTTTTCTTCTTATTTGTGACCCTGGACCACAAGACCAGTCTTAAATGTTAATTGGGATATTGGGATTTCATCTGAAAATGGAATAAATTAGCTTTCATTGATGTATGGTTTGTTAGGAGGACAATATTTGTCTCAGATACAACTATTTGAAAATCTGGAATCTTAAAGTGCAAAAAATAATAATAAAAAAAATTGAAAAATCACCTTTACAGTTTCTTAATGAAGTTCTAAACAATGCATATTACTAATCAAAAATTATGTTTTCATATATTTACGGTAGGAAATTTACAAAATATCTTCATGGAATATGATCTTTACTTAATATCATAATGATTTTTGGCATACAAGAAAAATCGATAATTTTGACCCTTACAAATGTATTTTTGGCTATTGATACAAATATACCCCAGAGTCTTAAGACTGCTTTTGTTCTCCAGGGACACATTTGTGTTTAATAAATTTTAAATCAATTGTGACTGATTTTTATTTCTTGATTATTTTTCTTATACATCTGTTATGATTATTCTATGATTATTTAAAATCCTTTTAATGGAAAGCAATTTAAATTAAATGTGCTATATAAATAATCGGTGTCACTTTACAATCCATTTGTAAATACTAACTCACTACATTAGTCATTAGTTAACATGAACTAACAATTAAAATCTTATAAAGCAGTGGTTCTCAATTCCAGGCCTTTGCATATTTTGCATTTGTCTCTTATTTAACACACCTGATGCAGATCAAGAGAGCTTCATGCATGAACTGTGTTTGAAGTTTATTTCACTTCCGAACATTCATTTTTGATTAAAATCTAAATATGTGAACTTTAGTTAGTGCACTTTGAACTAACATGAGAATTGTATAAACTAATATGAACAAAGGCTAATGACTACTGTAAAAATGCTCATTAACTAAATAATCCTGAATTGCCTCAAACACTATGCTTTCTTCATTCCTTTTCAGGTTACCCAGGGTTCCAGACAGCCACTTACGCCAGTCGTGGCTACACAGGAATCACACCGGGATACACATACCAGTTCCCAGGTAAGTCCACCTTCCCTTACTTCCCTCTGTAGAGTCATCCACTGCAATATCAGAATGCATTATTTTATCCATTACAAGTTAGGAACCATTTTCCCTCTAATCTGATAACTGCACATTTGTTGAAGTGGATTTGATCAAAACACACTCACAAAGACAGTAGTTTTTAAAGCTGCGTGTAGATTTGACTGGTATAGTTGATGCTTTTTGCTATGCGACCCAACGAGACATTTCAGAGAAAATAAATATTTTTTCTCTGTTCTCAGCACTACTCAGACTGTAATTGTTTCTCAGGAGACGTCACGTCAGTAAAAAAAATATTTGCATGGTACTTCTGTAATAAAACTCATACAGGGCAAGAGAGACGCTGTCAGACAAACCAGAAAGTAGGAATTACACTTGATTAGTAACATGACCTTCAAAATGCCATTTACAATAGCTGACATAACGCATCAACTACCTGTCGACGTCAATAGGCTAATTATGCTCTCAGCTACAAGCTGTAAATGCTGGAATACTGTGTCCTATTTTTCCAAATAAGGTTACTGAAAATCTATGCTATATGATATACTATATAATAATACACTTAAAGATGTAAACTTGATTTTAGATATATTTATGCATTATTTATGGACTATAGGGGTGTAATGGTTCTTGTATTCATCCCATACTATCACTGTACAGACGTCACAGTTAGATTCATGCAGTCAGATGACAAATTCAGAGCTGTTTTTAGTTTTATTTTGGCCGTTCTCTATTCCAGGATTGAACACAAGCTGCAGTCACTTCCCAAAATGTCATTTGTGAGGAATTTTTATAAAGTCTATAAAGAGGAGAAAACACCGTACAGAGCATATCAAGTCTTTAGACATGCTTTAATGTCATTTTCTTTTCCTCTTACATTCGTATAATGCATATTAAAGTAGTGGTTATGAGCAGCTGGATTGTTTACCGCGGTAACCAAGGAAACACTGTATCGCTGCTGTTCCATAAGCGCCACCTGCTGTCAGAGAGTGAATTTGCATTTTCATTCAGTCCGTCTGCCGTTTTTGTTCTGTGCAGGTGTTTTATGTAGCACAATTTCACAAATCAGACCATTCTGTTTTTGCTTTAAATCGTAAAATGATACAGTCTAATTTAAATACTCAAAAACTGCTCATGCTACATGTATGTATCACTACTGTCTGTTCAAAATAAATGAAAAAATACATTTCCTGTTGTACCGAACTTGTATCAAACCGTAACCCCCCCAAAAAAGTGAAAAAAAAAATATATATATATATATATATATTTATTTATTTATTTATTTTTTTTACATAAAAAATTTCTATTTTAGGCAATATAGAAATCCACGTAATCCAACATTTTTCACGTATGGTCACCCTAGCTAAATAAAAGCACATTGTTAAACAAACGCCTCAAAACTATCAAATTTACATGATAAAATGTGGTACAGAATCTAAGGTGTAACTGAATGAGCTGCAACATTGCACCTGCAAACAACTGCACTTTAATTACAAGTTCAGTTTGACTAATTGTCACTGATATTCATGGCATAGCAAAATCTGTAGTGTTGCATGATACCGTCATACTGCTCAGCACTAACACTAACCCTTGTGTGTTAAGACTCCATGTCTGACTAACTCCACACCTTAAGATCAGCGATCTAACCACGTCCTCCTTGTGCTTTTTGTTCCTCATGTCCTTCTGCACTTCAATCTGTCCCTTCCTTTCCTCCTGTGTAGCAGCTACACCTGGCTGTAAGTGGCTTCACTGTGTGTGTTTCTGTGCACATATATATGTCTCTCTGCCGCTTGAAAGCTTCCTTTCATGATGTACGTCAGTGTGTTTGTGTAGATAGAACTACGTGTGGAAAAACAATCTCTCTGTGTGTGTGTGTGTGTGTTGGTGTTTTAGCTTGGAGCTTGTTTACGCTTAGTTCATTCACAAACCGCTCGTTTGCTGTTTCTGTTCTAGAATTCCATTTAGAACGGACGCCCCTTTTGACTTCCTCTCACCCCCAAGAGATCACAGGTTAGTCACTCGTCTGGCTTTATGAACACACACACACACATAAACACATGGCTGCACACAAAACACACATGCTGCTGAATTTCCTGCAAACGTCTCGGTTCAATTAAAGGTCCAAGACAGAGCTGCAGTGTGTCATTTCTGCACTGCAATGATGTGTGGTTTTAGACAAGTTTGCTGAAACTAGTCACTGGTTGAGCCTTAAGTTAACATGCAGGACTGTGAAAACACTACTGTTCAAAAAGTTTGGAGTTAGTACGATTTCTTTAATATATATATTTTTTTTTTGGAAAATAATACTTTTCATTCAGTGAGGATGCATTTAATTGATCAAAAGTGGCATTTATAAAATTAATTTTATAATTTTCATAATTTTTTTATATTTAAATGTTTTTATTTTTTACTTTCTATTTATCAAAACTTCAGAAAAAAAATCTAGAAAAATATGAATCAGCACAGCTGTTATTGATGGTATTCATTGATGGTAATCAGAAATGTTTCTTGAGCAGCAGATCAGCATATTAGAATGATTTCTGAAGATCATGTGACTGAAGAATGGAGTAATGATGCTGAAAATACAGCTTTGGATTACTGGCATAAATTACAATGTAATATATATTCAAGTATGATTTTAAATTGTAATAATATTTCACAATATTACTATATTTTTTATAAAATAAATGCAGCCTCTGTAAGCAAACGAGTCTGCTTTCAATAAACAAACAAACAAACAAACAAAAACTCTTACTGATCCAAATAATAAAAAAACACTAGTATTTATATTTTATTTTATTTTCTGTTTCTTTTTTCCTTGAAAATTGTATTTATATAAATTATGCATTGCTTTCAATTTTTATAAACATTTTTATTAACAGACAATATTTCCAAAGCTATATCTTCTATTTTACTTTATACACTGAAGAAACTGAATATTCACAACATTTTCCTTTTAATATAAAAACCTTTATACATTTTTTTTTTTTTTACATTTCTGAAACTGAATTAAAATTATATTTTGGATATAACAAACCTTGTTTATAGGATCATTGCAATCTATATTTTACAGTTGTATTTATATTTTTACTCTTATTTTTTAGCTATATTTTAAACGTATTTTACATATATATACTGAACTGAATATTTAGTGTAACATATTGTTGGGTGGTACTTGATTTTAGCCATTTGGCTTTGATTTGATCTTGAAAAATGTCTTTATTTCCTGCCATAATTAAATCATCAGAATAGTCAGAGATGGAGTAAGTTATTACATTTTGATTAAAAGATTCTAAAAGTAAGCATAAGTATAACATGCACTGAACATGCGTTGTAAGCTTTAAGTTGACTTTTTCACCGTGACATGATGAATTTCCAAGTGAAACAGGATATTAAAGTAGAGCAAGGCTTGAGAATCTTAAACTGAAATGTATTTGTGTGGCATTCTGTCTCTCTCTGTCCCGCAGCCATTCCACTGACGGCCTACGGACCAATGGCAGCGGCCGCAGCTGCAGCGATGGTCAGAGGTACGCAAAATCACATTTACATTGCTTGTTTGACGATGTACTTTTATTTGTCCGATTTGAAAATGTAATAAACTCCTTCCACTTGTAAAGCACCTTGTGAATGTTAAAGATGACTGTACTTCACTGTAGGTTCCACCCACTCACGTACCGCCGGCTTCCTGGGCACCAGCAGCCCTGGGCCAATGGCAGACCTGTATGCAGCAGCCAATCAGGATTCAGGAGTCAGCAGCTATATCAGTGCGGCAAGTCCCGCCCCCAGCACAGGGTTTGGACATGGACTCGGGGTAAGTACAATCAGATACACACATACACATTCAGAAATATAACATTATTGTCAAAAAGGACAAAAGTAATAAATATAAAAGTCCAATTGACTTGTGCCAAGTCTGAGGTTTATTAGAATAAAGTACATTATTGATAAATGTGTATATGTTATTGATTTATGTGCCGCACTGATTCCAATTTATATTTTAGTTTTATGTTTTAGTAATTTTATCATGTGCATTTGTGTTTTTTTTATGCAGATATTTATATTTGGTTTTAATTCATTTTAGTTTTAGGAAAGGTGTTTTTGTTTTGATTTTCATCTAGTATTATATTATTGTATTTTAGCATATTTTAATTAATGAATTAATGAAAATACCTTTTAATAGGTTTAGTTTCAGTTAATGATAACAACACTGCCATATTTATGTTTTAATTTTTGTTTTAATTTTAATCAGTTTTGTTATGTGATTTTTTTACGTGATGTGACGTATTTCTTTAATAGTTCATTTCTAATTTTCATTCAAGTTTTTCTATCTATCTAATACTTTTATTTTATTTTATTTAAGTTAATGGAGATTATTTTTTAAAGTTTAAGTTAACAATAACAACACTGCTAAGAACAAGCCTCTCATAAATGTTTTACCCTCATTTATATGCAATTTGTAGTATTTATTAATATTCTGATTAATTCTTAGAATTTTACATTAATATATATTTTTATTTTTATAATAATATTTACATTTTCATTATAATAATTTTAGTACTTCAACTTAAACTTCTCTTGTAAGTTTTTCATGTAATACTTTTATTTAAATTTGTAGAAATTTGAGTCATTCTCATTCTCCTTCATTCAGATTTCAAGTTTATTTAAATTCCCAAAAACAATTGTTTTAGTTTTAGTTATCGATAACAACACTGCTATTAACACATTGCACCAGAAATGAGAACCACTGAAACAGAATGACATGTCTAATAAAACATTTTGTACAGACAAATTACAATAAGCAATTTAATAAAAATATGAGGTTAGCATTTCTGCTTTGAATCCCTCTAGAATTTCTTGCCACAAAGTCTTCCATTGCAAGTGCATTAACGTAAACACGATTGTTGCCTGTTTTTACAAACTAAATGCATTATTTCCATTATTATCTCACTGAGGTTGTACTGAACCTAGAACATTCCATTAAATTTGCTATTTCTCTCTTCCAAGGGTCCTTTGATTGCAACGGCCTTTACCAATGGCTACCACTGAGGGGTGTCCAATCAGAGCCCAGCATGGGAGGAGAAACTCACGCTCTTGTGAACCGTGAGCACTGCTGGCGACATGACGTGCTTTTGGGACGAACCCCACGGGCGGCTACGGTCCCTCCTGACTCCGCTCTGGAGTTTACACCTTTTCTTTTTCTCTATTCTCTACTAACATCACTTTCCGTTTTCCTCATCCCGTATTTCCTTCCTGACGTATCCGACTCATTTATTATATGCTGCGGTCTGTCTTCCGAAAGAAAAAAAAAATGAAGAAAAAAACATTGTCAAAACAATTTTGTTTGATTGTACGTGCGGAAACGCAAGGAATTTCGTTTGAATTTCGACAGTTTTTCTGCATTTGTTACGTATTTTTGCGGACTGTGTTTTTATGTTTTTACTGTACTCATGCTGTAACGGATGATGACGAGAAGACAGTGAGAGAGAAAGAGAAAGAAGGGGCACGAAACTGGAAAAAAAGTCCAGGATTTGTTTGGATTCAAGCGAATCCAAAACAACAGCGAACAAATACGTGAGAATGAATCAAATTTGTGAAAAACAAAGCAAAACGACTGGACAAAAATGTATATTTTGGTAGTTTTTACACAGCATTTGTAATGTTATAACGAACATTCTTAAGCTGAATCTGTTATTTTTCCCGTAAATTTGGTTTTACATAAGAAACAATGGGCCTCATTCATGACTTTTCTGCGTGAATCTGCATTCTTCAGTTTCAGATGTAAGAATATTTGACACGTTTTTACACAGAACTCCGTTCTGCTCATGTTGAGGCTCATTGTTCAGATTCTTTTTGTAGATACTGTATATATATGCATGGATTTTGGGAGGATTCAAGGGTTCAGATCGAATGATGGACCGGGGTTTGTGGGAGGGCTGAGGGTCCTTTATGGTTCTTAACATGCAAACGTCTTTCTTCACATTCAGTCTTGCATTTCTGAGACTAGTTTCATGACCAAGTTGGACCGATGTGGGTCTGGGTTGTGCTTTTCTCGTTTTTGACTCCATTTATACTAAGATCAAAGTTTTGATCCTAAATTCTCTGAATCAAACGGACCTTTTGGTCACTTCGGTTTTGTATGAATCCTCACGCTCGTGAATTTGAAACCAGTTAGAAACCACGTTGTTTGATGTTTGCTGTCACTTATGAGGCGTCACACCACATCGCTGAAAAACCAGGTTGCGTTTTCCATTAGAGCAAATGATTTGGTCCCACTTTTGGGAAACGGAAACGCGGTCTTGATCCGCCTCATTTTCGAAGAGCACAGCTGCTGGGCTTCTCTTCATGCTGTTTTTGGAAATATATATTATATATATAAAAAATTTGCGCAGTGTATTTCTATTGTAAATTTTTCCCTTTTTCCTTTTTCTGTTCATTTTTGATGGTACAACGCTGTTTTTTTTGAAGAAATGAAGGACAAATTTACAAAGCAAAGGAGTCGTGAGCGTGTGAGAGATGTGCGTGTGTGAGTGTAAGTTAGACTGAAGTATGGAAGTACACATAGCTAGTTTACATGCATTCAACTGCCACCTTTGAAACTGTCTCGTCTCTGCCAGCAATGGAGAGGAGCGTCTCTGAAATCACAGCTCTAATGGAGGCCTTCTGGGGAAATTGTTACGCTTGACTAATAATAGACATCCAGAGTGATTTTTTAGTTGTTCTTTTTTCATTTCAGCAACATTGCATCTGTTTGATTTCTACTTAATTGCATAGATTTTCAGTCTTCCATTTGACACGTGTAGCCTCTCTTTGGAGCAGTGGTCACGTGACGACCGAATCTCCAGCTGACGGGACGCCTCACAAAACTACTGCACGGCACACACTGTAACTATTTAACCAACGCAAAGCAATAAGTTAATTTTAAACTCAAGTAATAATGAATGCCGTTAACGGTGGTACGAATACGACGGCGATTATGTGGCATTAAGAATTATTTTTTAGAAGAAGAAAAAAAGCTATATTTTTCAAGATCCGTTTTAACCCCTTGAAAGTTTCTCTGATTTTTACCGTATATGTTAGCTGTTTGTTTGGATGATTTGTTGAAGGGGATCAGCGGCGGAACTGGAAAGCATCAGTGGACGGCGCTCCGTCCCGTTGCTGTGGAGCTGCACGTCAACACTGTGACCTGATGCTCAAATAAGCTGCTTCGCTGTCCCTTTACTGTATTTTTTATTTTATTTTCACCTCTGGAAATTTTCAAGTTAAAAGAACCTAATAAATTATTTTAAACCATTCCATTTGATGGCCTCTGTGTTCATGTTTTTCTTTGTGGTTCATTGCATTTGTAGGGTGTGTTAACAGAGATTGTCATGTTTTGGTCATATGCAAAATGGATTGCACTCTTATAAATTACATACTTTATAATATACATTTGAGTAGTAAATGCAATCTCTAAAATATGCCATTGTACAGTGGAAAAAAGAATGTGAAATTTGATTGTGTAGTATTGTAAATCCTGATGACTGACACATTTCATAAAAATAGATTGTAAAATTCTAGAAAAAAAATTGACAAATATCAGAGTACTTTTCAAAGATTATATAAAAAAAAATTTCAGTTTATTTCAGTTTCAGAATAAAATCATCAAAATGAAGGAATTTTTTTTTTAAATCTTCTTTTATTGTATATTAAATATTTAAAAATATACTAAGGTTTCAATATTAACAGACCAACAGACCATGATCAAATAATTGTTAACTTTAAAATTCTTTTTATTTCTAATGAAAACAGAACATTTCAAAATAAAAGCTTAAAAACATAATAGTACCTCAGCAATACTAGAATAATGATATACAGGTAGATAGATGGTGTCCAAATCTTTGACTTGTAGTCTAAATTATAACCTTCTTTAACATTTGTTTTGAATATTCAATATCTCCAGTGTGTAGAATAAAAGATAAGCTTTTTACTGTTTATACTGCTGTGTTGTATATTTATGTATATTTTCATTAAAAATAGAAATATTACTATATATTTTACATTGCCAAATGTCCTCTAACATGTTACCTAAAATGTATTTAGTGTGTTTATACATTTCTCAGCTGGTTTGCAACATTTAACCATTTAATAACCATTGTTTATGAAGCTAACATAATTCCAGGGCACCAAGTAAACAAACAAATGAAAAGACATCCAAAATCTGATGCCCAACCATCCAACACTTCGAGACATGGGAACAGTCGTGGTTCATCTGCCCCCTCTTACTCTGTTATGTTCATCTATATCCAATAACAGGCACCTGATACCCTGTGACCCCAATACCACCCAACGGCCCCATGTCAAACCACACACACACACACACACTCACAGAGTTTCTCAGCATTTCTGCATTTGATTATTATTAGTCTAGATTTCTCGGACCATCCTGGTGTCATTTTACAGTTTTCTATCTGCCAAATTTAAGAGAGATTTGTAAAATCAGAGAATCACACACACACACTTAAAACTTTGGCGACCAGGAATCCGTCCATGAGAAAGTACCTCATCTCCCTGATCCCGTTACTCACGGGTCCTTCTTGCTCAAACACCCTCCCCCAAAATACTCTTCATTTCATCTTGTTTCCTGACAGCCTGCACAGCTCTCACTGAACCCTGCTGGATTTATTCATCTCTTTCTACTCATTTATCTCCACTCTCAGACATTTGTCTGTTTTTGGAGTGTGTGCCTGCCATCATGGCGACGGGCAGCTCTCAGACAGATGTGAAGGGCTCTCTGAACGGGAGCATGGATTTGTATCACAGCTGGTTCGGTCCTACCACCCCAAGACCTCCTCTACGAAACTACCTGCTCCTGACCATCCTCACCTGCTTCTGTCCGGCCTACCCCGTCAACATTTTAGCCCTGGTGTTCTCTGTCATGGTGAGTTAACAATCTGGACTACGTTTACTAAAACTGGAAACTGCTTCTAATTTTATCTGCCTTTATATTAATGTCTGCATGAAAGCAAGGGCTTATATTGATGACAAGACGTCAGGTATCATCACTATCATAACTGATCATACTTTAAGGTGCTGAAATTTTTTTGGGGGACTGTACTATAAGGCATAAACAAATACCTTAATATTTTTACACATGTTTATAAAACATGCTAAGTTCACATTCTTGTTTCTCTGAGAAAACAATGCTACACTTGTGAAATGTATGTACAGTGTCGGATCGTCTGTTTTTGTTTTGGTCTTTATGATTTCGCCCACTGACAGTTTACCCAATAGCATTTCGACACCCCGGGTTGCCAGATAACACTCGTTCCTGTTGCGTGTCCTCAATCTGGCAACCTGCATGAGTGTCCAGTCTGAGGAGGAGGAGGGGGATGTAGAAACAACTCTTTCTGCTATTTTGAATTTGGACTGCAGTACCTATTTCAGCCAATAGTGTTCAATATTGCATTCTTCACCTTTAAGACTATTAAACTGAAATGCTTAACTCATTATCTCTTTATCTTTATGTTATGGGCATGATTCCTGCTGTTGTTTGTTGAAGAGTCATGCATGTTTGTTACCTGTTCAACTTAATAATCAGAATAACGGTTAGAATAACTAGAACCTAGCAGATGATAAAACAGGCCTATGAATGAATGAATTAATAGCTAGAGTCCAGAATATCATCACCTAGAAAAATCATTGGTTTGATTGCCGTTATTAGTTTGACTGGATGAACACACACACAGAGAGAGAGAGAGAGTTTGTGGTCTTGTGTATGTATATATGTTAATTTGTATGTACCTTCTGTCTTTTACAGTCCAGAAACAGTTATGATCAGGGAGATTATGAGGGTTCGAGGCGTTTAGGGAAGATGGCGCTCTATGTTTCCATCGCCTCCATCATCATCGGCATCCTCATCATCACCATCTTCTGCGCTGTGCATTTCAGCAAGGTAACACTCGCATGTCTTATATAATCATATCGGATCTCTTACAAAGATCTCTTAAAAATGCAGTTTGTGGCTGAATGTGTTATTTAATTTTTATTATATACAAACCCAATTCCAGAAAAGTTGGCACATTTTGTGAAATGATATAAAATCAATAATATGTTTTTGTTAATTCCCTTTAACCTTTATTTAATTGACTAAAGTACAAAAAAAAATAATATTAATAATAATTCATGCCTTCACTGGCCAACTTAATATTATTTTATAAATACACTCCAAAAAAAGTTGCAATTTTACCACCGTGTCACCTTTTCTTTTAATGACATATTTTAATAATCTGGGAATTAAGTATGCTAATATTAAGTTTTGCAAAAAAACTTTTAGCCCAAGCAGTTTCACTTGATACAAGACTTTAGATGCTCAGCAGTCCATAGTCATTGTTCTCGTTTTCATGGCTGGTCATACATTTTCAATAGGAGACAGATTTGCTGGCCACTCAGTCCCATCCACACGTGTCTACGAAACCACGCTGTTGTTTTGTCTTCATCAAATATCCATGCACTTCTTACGAATGATGTCATCTTGATGGTCGTATATGTCTCTGTATAATCCTGATATATGCCTCCACATCAATGGGACCGTCGCACATATGCCAGTCACCCATGCCGTTTGCACTGATGAACTCATATTCCATGACAGATGTTTGCTTTCGCATCTGTCACTGATTGAAGTGTGGATGTTGCCTTTCATCTTTAAGACTTACAATGTGATGTCTGTTTTCCCCAAAAACAAGTTGAAATGTGCACTCATCTGACCACAGCAAACATTTCCACTGTCTTTTTTACTGTCTAAGGTGAGCTCGGGCCCAGAGAACCCCGCGGCATCACTGCATAGAATTGATGTATAGATTTCTCCTAGAGTAACAGAGATTCAAGTTGCATTTCTTGATGCAGCTGCAGACTGTGTTAAATGAAAAAGGTTTTCTGAAATACTACTGAGCCCATGTGGCTATATTTAACACCACAGCATGAAGGTTTCTTATGCAATGCCATTTGAGGGCTCAAAGGTCAGGCATATTCATTTAAGCTTTCCTACATTGCCCTACACAGACTCAGATTTGTCTGGATTCTCTAAATCTTTTCAAAAAATGTTGAATGGAAAAAAATGTGATTTTTGATTTCTCTCTCGTGAAATTTGGCACAAAGTGGTGAGCCATGATCGGGACAGGATTCTCCGTATAAACCCAACCATGACACCCTCACATTTACCAGTTCACCTGCTTATTGTGGACTGTTTCAAACAGTTTAACTTGGATATTCTTTAAGCTTTTCACTTTTATTATGCCTTGGTCCCAACTTTTGTGTAGCCATCAAAATGAAAAGTTGTTAAGTGAAATCATTGGGAATGTTTCAGTTGTACCTTTGTCAATTAAATAAAGGTTAAGGACAGTTAACAAACCACAGACACTTTACTTTTTATAAAATATCCCAACTTTTCTGGAATTGGGGTTGTATATTTATATATTTAATTTATATTGAATGCTAATTATGTATTTATTACAATATATTTATTTAAATATTTTTTTTTTCGAACATTCTTGATTTCCCTTCCTTAAATATTATTTCAAGGAGAAAAATATTTTTTTTTGTTTCTCAAAAAAGTCATGATCTACATTGTGAAATCAGAATCAGAATGAGCTTTATAATGAAATAACGACGACTTCATTTTACAACAAAAGAGGTCAAATCGGTTTCATTATTTGTTTGTTCTATATAACCCATTCAGTGTAATTCTGATTACTGAGGACGTGTAAATTGATTAATAAAATGTACAAATAAAATGAATGCGCCCGTAATGTTACTCTTTCTCTGAGTTGACTCTTTGTGTTTCTGTTTGTTTAGAAAGACGTGTAAGATGACAGTATTTTGTCGTGCTGTGCTCTGGGTGAAGGTCGTGCACTGGGTCGCTCTGTCTGTTGAACTGAATGGAGATTTTAGTCATGAAACCAAGAGCAGGACAGATCCAGCACAGGACATCAGCTCTCCTCCATCTGCAGTCCAGCTCATGCTTATAGAAGAGAGAGGTAGATGATGGGGCTTGAAAAGATATGCTATTTTTGTTAAGACATTTTTACAGACAAATTCAAAATACACACTTTTAAACCACCAAATATTACTCATCCATGCACGTACTGAATATGTAAATAATTTTGTAACACATGCATGTCTGTTCTTTTTCTAATTCTTTTTGTGGCAATCCTGTGTGGAAATGTACAGCTACAATGGCTTCAGGGTTGAATGTCACTGTAAAAATGATTAATAATGACCTTATCATTTCAACACATCACACTGTTTACAGTCTTAACAGCTCTTATAAAATCGGTAAAAAAGTAAAAAAAAATAAAAAAAAATAACTGGTGCTTAGTGTTTTCCTCTACCAGTAGATCATGAAAACAAGAAAATGCTCTTTTTAAAAAAAACCCTGATTCTATATGTTTCTCAGTTTATTCATGTAGGCTAGTCTGAGGATATGTTTATGTGTCATCGAATGTTTTACAAATGAAAAATGGCACTAATTTGGATATAATGTTGTTCTGATTATAAACTTCATTTTAAAAAAGCACAAAACACCATTCATACAAAACTGAAATATAGCATTTTTGCACCACAAAGCCCACTGCACGATTCTTCCACAACTGTGTATAACAAGAACAACATTAACAACTACAATAATAATAATAATAATAATAATGCAACATATTGGCAGCGAAAGCATGTCTCGCACCTCAAGCAACTTCAATACATTATTATGGATATGGAAGTAAAATTAATTTCACTTATTAGTCTTAAACTTATATAAGACAAACTAACAAAAGTGAGAAGCGATAGCATTATACTGACTTTGAAGCTATCTCCCCTCAATTATTTTTCTATCTTCCTCGACCCCCTTGATCTTCATGCCAGAGAGCTGGTGTTTTTGGAGATGTACCTTCAGCCCTCATTTGTGCTATATATAGTGTTGGGTCTCAATCCCGCGGTGGAGTCAGGGGCCTCTTGTTATCCCAGCGTGTTCATGCCAGCGGGGTCACATGACACTGGATAGCTTGTTTAGCAATGCCTGTTGCTGAAAACCACAAGAATGTCCCCATGCTCCTGGGAAACACTTCAGTCCAGTACACAGGCTGAGTTACGATGTGAAATGTGTTATTGGACATCAGGGGTGTCATGGGGGCACAGAACTCCCATCAACAAGTGTCCCAATATTTTGATACTCTTTCATGATACTGTTTTAGATATATTACTCCCTCTTCTAGTTATACTACTCTGGACAATGTTTGGAACTTTGTATTGCCAGTATTTCTAATGTTATAGACCTTAAAGGGAAAGTTAATCCAAAAATGACTTATTCACCCTCAAGCCATCCTAGGTGTTTATGGCTTACATCATAAAAAGTGCTCCACACAGCTCCAGGGGGTTCATCGAGGTCTTCTGAAGTGAATCAAATCATTTAACCATATATAAAACTTAATAAACCGTAATATCTAGCTTCCTCCAACTGTCATCCGTGCGATGACGAGAGAGCGGCGTTCCAGCGGATGATGTGGGACATATGCTTAGCATCAGCCCTGATGAGAAACCTTTGTTTACAACAGAGGAAAATCAGTCTCCTCTTGGCTTATATTGAGATACTTTAACATTTTTCTCTATAAAATCTCCTCGTTTTGTATTTCTAATTCGTGACTGGTGTCTTGTTTTGCTATCTCCTCTGCACTTCCGAGGTACTTCATTTCTCACTGGACATGATGCCCTTCTTCATCCGCTGGAACGCAACCCTCTGGTGAACGTGCATATGACATATGCACATTCTAGAGATTACTAGAAACTAGAGATTACGATTTATAAAGTTTTAAATATGGAGTTTTTTTTTTAAACAAACACTTCAATTCACTTCAGTAGGCCTTCATTAACCCCTTGGAGCCGTTTAGGACACTTTTTATGGTGGATGGGTTAGGGTTAGGGTTAGGGTTAGGTTAGTGCTTTATTTTGCTTCAAAGTCTTGATGACCATTCACTGCCATAATAAAGCCTGGATGAGACTTGTAATAAAACTCCGATTGTATTCGTCTGAAAGAAGAAAGTCATATACACCTAGGATGATTTTGTGGTGAGTGGGGTAATTTTCATTTTTGGGTGAACTATCCCTTTAAGGCGGGGTTCTTCAAATCTTACCCTGCAGTGTTTAGAGCTTGCAGATCTTTAACCCTGATCAAACCAATTTACCTGTGATTTTCTAACGATTCTGGAGACCTTGATCAGCTTACTCAGGTGTGTTAAATCAGGGTTGGAGCTAAACTCTGCAGAATGTTTAATAACATTCTCAAAACCTCTCAAAACACACACACACACACACACACACACACACACACACACACACACACACCATTATTTATACACTGTTCATGTAATGTCATAATGTCCCTTAATGTTTTCTCTATCATTTGCATTAACCCATTAAAGCATTTAAAAAAAAAATTAAAACACTGAAGGTTTCATTATTTTTTTTCTGCTGGACACAGTCCACGTTTGGTCTGGTTGCCTTTTCATTAGAATATTGCTTTTTGCAAGATGAGCTTTCACCAGCTGCTTTGCCTTGAGGGCAGAGCGACATGATTTAATTGAACAACCCCAGGGTCAAATGGCACCTGATGGAGCAGGTGTTGTTTAGGTAGACAGACGGATGTTTCCTTGTCATCCTTTTAGTAATCACACAGAAAGACACCTGAGAACTGACCATCAAAGTGTTTAACAAAGGATTCTCAACAGGAAAAGATTTACATTTATGCATTTGGCAGAAAAAAATCTAAAATAATATTTTTATACAAATTGCATCCTGTATATGTTTAATACCGCCAATGTATTAAAGCAAAACTGTACTTGAGGTCATGTCATATCGTGTGTTGTGCTGTCCATCCTGAAGTGTTTTGCATCTGGCTTTGTCTCACTCTGATGGCCATGTATTAAACAACGATCTGATGACGTCAGAGATGCATAATATCATTCATAAGTCATAACTGATTTTTTTAAGATGATTAATAAAAATCATTATGATCATGAAAGACTGATTGTCTTGATCTTCATTTGATAAATATCAGGAACATTGCCACTGTATCCTGATGTTCTTCAGAGGATTTTATCAGGTGCTCTCAAGATCTTTTCCCAAAATCCAGCTTCGGGATGAGTTAAAAAGTAAAAAAAAAAAATATTATAATATTATAATATATAAATAATATTATTGTTACTGACTTATTTAGTTTTTGCAGAGACTGCCAAATATGATACAGTAGGTTTTATAGGGTTAAAACTGAGCTTTTAATTACAATGGGCGGAATATGATTAATTAGTCTATTATTTGTAAGTTTTATTACCATATATTTGGACAGATATTTCCTTAAAAATGCCAATATTCAGTTCTGAAAAGATTACCAAAACATAAAGCTGGAAAATTATTATTGTAAAATCTACACAAATATATATATATATATATATATATATATATATATATATATATATATATATATATATTACCATAATAAATTTCCAGCTTTAAAAGTTCATTTGAGGTCTGGCGACTATAAGTAGAAACAACACATGCTTGATGTTTTGTTGGTCATTAGACACTCTGTTGTTTCACTTTTCTCTATCAAAAACACTTACCCTTTAAAATCATTTTATACAAAAAAAAATGTAAGTGTATTATCTGGACATGAGTCATTTAAAAATATAAAATAAGCGACTTAAGTTTTTAGGATGAAAATTGGCACATATCTGGCCAATTTATGAAAAAGAAGGGAATAATCCCAATATTTAGCTCTGCTGAAACACGTGGGGAGAAAGAGAGATCACTGAATTTACATCATAACAATAGAATAAGCAAAGCCGCTCTGAAACCTGTGAACCAGAGGGCGGGGCTTAGAAGCCCAGAAGTCGTCTCTGATTGGTCAGCAACGGTGGGTGATAAATAACTATTATTTTTCTCACCTCTAGGGCGTTTATTTTAAATAAAATTCGGGTGTTCATTAGACCATGCATTTGATACAATTATTTATGATTACTTGAATTATCTAATGGATTTTAAAATAATTGCAAAAACACATTCTCGTATTATAGCATATTAATAATTTTAACATTCCAAAAAAGAAAATACTAGTGATACACAATAATTCAATAACTTCAAAAATGTGTGATTTGTGTTTACGGTTTCATGAGCCACCGAGCGCCCCCTAGAGGAATAACAGGTAATGGGAAAGTCGTGGCCTAATGGTTAGAGAGTTGGACTCCCAATCGAAGGGTTGTGAGTTCTAGTCTCGGGCCGGACGGAATTGTGGGTGGGGGGAGTGCATGTACAGTTCTCTCTCCACCTTCAATACCACGACTTAGGTGCCCTTGAGCAAGGCATTGAACCCCCAACTGCTCCCCGGGCGCCGCAGCATAAATGGCTGCCCACTGCTCCGGGTGTGTGTTCACAGTGTGTGTGTGTGTGTTCACTGCTCTGTGTGTGTGCATTTCGGATGGGTTAAATGCAGAGCACAAATTCTGAGTATGGGTCACCATACTTGGCTGAATGTCACTTCACTTCACTTCACTTCAAACTAATGTCCTCTAAGAAACAGTGACTAATGAGTGACAGTGAAACACGGACAAAGAGAGTCGAGAGGAGCTGAAGTCAGTGCATCTGCTCCTGAACTCCTCTGTCACATCATGGCTCAATCACCGGATGATGCTTTGCATGGTAAGACAACTGCATATTCAACTGCATTACACTGCTTCATTGTTATAACCGGTGATTATGTAGATGTATATTCTCTATTACTATATATTTATGTATTCATATATTTATATATATATTAAAAAAATACATTTTTAATTTGATAATATATCCATAGTATACACTTGTAGCCTATATAAAATAAAATAATTTACAATTAAATTAAAAGTATATATGTGTGTATATATATAATTTATATATATAGAATAAAATTACATGAATGAATATTAATTACAAAATAAGTAACTAGATACTTAATACTTAATAATAATTTTCTATTATTTGTGTGTGTTTTTCTTTTGCTGTGCTATTGTTTTTGTCTGTGTTGTTATGTAAATATATTTCATGACTCGCCAGCTTTGTCTCTCTTTAAGCCAATTACTGTGAAGAGGGTTAACAGCTCTTATAATTTGATCAGTGCTTAAATCTGTTCGCAGGGGAAAATGTGAGAACAACAGTGTTTTCAGAACAAACAAATGCATTTGTGACTTGATAATCTCTGACAGAAATAAAAGGCGTGTAACGATAAGAACTTTGTAATCATCGGGAAGAAGGAGGCGGGAACCGGCGCACAATCAATACATTTTAATAATTGAAAAATAAACACAAAACAGCACACCAGCCCCTCACGGACGACTGGTGCGCTCAAAATAAAAAGCAAACATAAAATAATGTCCCAGGCCTGGTCCTCTCTCGTCCTTCACTATAGTCGCTCCAGTTTTATATCCTTCCATCGACTCGATACCGGCGGTGGGGCACAGGTGTAGCTCATCTCTAATCACTACACCTGGCCTCACTCCTCGTTCCCACGCCTCTCGGCCCCGCCCCACTCGCCAAAGAAAGTTTACTTTTTTAATTAAATTACAAATAAAAATAAAGACCTTTTCCATGAAATTCAAAGTTTTTGAAATGCACCTGTATATATATATATATATATATATATATATATATATATATATATATATATATATATATATAATTGCTGAATGACCCTGAAGAGACCCTCTCTCTTTCTGTCTTTAGGGGGTTTGTGTTTCATCACCCAAAGCAGTCCAGCTCTCTGAGAGTGAGGAAGACTGAGCTGATGAAGAAGGGTTTGTTTTCCTCAGACGTGTTCCTCATTCTCCTGCCCTCTCTGATTGCCTCACACGCTTTGACACTGGGTCTGGGGTGAGACTTATGTCATATTTCATCATATCTAACATTTTATTTTTAATATCACTGACTGCACAGGAAGTATGTGGGTCAGTTTTCATCAAATGTGTCAATGAGATTTATCTTTGTATGAATAGTCTGTACATATTGTGAATGGGTCATTCCTGGTATGCGGTAACATTTTGGCTTTATAAGTGTTTATTTATGTTTTTTGCATTCTACCAAAATAGTGACATGTTTAACTATTAGGAATAGCTCAGGGACTCAAAAAATAATAATTATAGGTAGATTGTTCAGACACTGGCGATGAAAATATTCCACCTTGTTAGGGTCATTTAGATAGTTATCACAGCATATTAATAATATAAATATTAAACAATAATGAGCTTTTCTTGGATAGTATATGTCCCTTATGCCTCTTTTTTTAGTTTAAAAACAATAACAAAACAATTATTGATAAATAGAAGGTCTTAATTGTTAAGAACAGGAAGTTTGTGTGCCAATGGTTGCCAATAGGGTTGTAAATTAGAATTTAAAAAATGCTCAAAAACATACATATGCTGTTAGTGCTCCTCACCTCACAAAATAAGATTATGCCAAACATTTATTGCTTGAAAGATTATGACTTGTCAGGGTGGAAAGGAGCATAACAGGGTGGAACACCACTGGTAACAGGTTCGTTAACAGTGGACAAGCTTTCCGTCATTGTCCTGCTTCCCATTTATAATGTGTGGAACTGCACCTATATAATATTGTTTAAAAAAATTAAAAAAATAAATAAATAATAATAATAATCCAGATTTCATTTGGGGGAGGGACACAAATAATAGCTATGTGGTTCCTTATCATAATCAATAATGGTGGCAGAAATAATCAATTATTTTTTATTTATATTTGATTAAAAATAAAGATGTTATAAATCATTTGGATTAACTAGATTAAGAAACAACCACAAAAACCATCACAAGAAGGAACAGTAATGGACAGTGATGCCATATTTTATGTTTTTTTTATTATGATGATAATTGTTATGGAAAAAAATGTATGCTGCGTTAATTGTATTAAATATTGTAATATTTCCACGCTCAGTAAAGTGGGTGGTATTTTTTATTTTGCCTCCAAGATCGAGTTCTGTAATAGTGACCCGGAAGCTTAAGGGGTTTTTGCACAGTATCTTATGATTAATATGATTAAATAAATCATTGGGATATAAAAGTCACTGTATAACAGGAATGACTCGTATATATTGTGTGTCCCTGCTTAAGGCCAGGATCCTGTCGCAGCCACTATGCCTGGTTTGCAATAAATTACAGACAATTGAGAAATGTTTGTGCTGTTTAGTCACTCTAAAATGTTTTATTGAGCTATACAAATTTAATTTTTGATTTCCATTTTCATTAAAAGCATTAATGTTACCCAAAAAAGAGCATAAATAAAACCTCTTGTGCTGTCTGACAGGTTTCTAAAAGATGACTAATTCTTTTTCTTTCTTTCTTTCTTTCTTTCTTTCTTTCTTTCTTTCTTTCTTTCTTTCTTTCTTTCTTTCTTTCTTTCTTTCTTTCTTTCTTTCTTTCTTTCTCAGAATTTACATAGGGAAACGGTTGGCCTCCTCCTCCCCCAGCACACCTTGACATGTGACATTTGGCAGCTCACTGATTGGCTGAGGCTGCTGCCCAATCACTGTAGCCCAATCACTGCTCTTTTCTCCTCCTGTGATGGACAACAGCCTCTTCTGCCTCTGTCTGTGTTTGTCCTGTTTCACCACAAAACCAGTCTGTCTGTGTCTCTTTCTCTCTCTCCAATCATATATGGGTCATATCATAAAGAATCAAACTGTGCTTGATATTTTTAGATTAAAGAGCCTGATGTTCTATGACAGTAATAAACTTAATGACATTTCATCACATTAAGTTTATTAGTTTATATCAGATTCTGTGTAATCCAAACTGTATATGCAATTCAAATACTTGAATATAAAGGGTCCTATTTTAACGATCTAAACTCAGTGTACAGTGCACGGCGCAGAAAGATGAGTCAGTTAATATACAGTATATGTGTGTGTGTATTGGCACAATTGTTCAATTAATTAGCCAATTTCATTCATCATTATAAGTAGTAATTGGCTGAATTGCAAATAGGTAACCTAATTCTAATATGCAATGACTACCCATCGTTGTTTTTTTATATTTATGTAGCTTACACAATAATATTCTTTTGTTTGTACTATTTGGCATGTTTGTGTGATGTGCATACCTGTCTGTAATAAGCAAAGTCAATGCGCACTGTAGACCTGCCCAGGGGCACATTTTCTACCAATCTTGCTCTTTAAATAACTAAAAAGTATTACGCCATTGACTTTAGACTTTAGACCAGGTCTGAGTTGGTCTACGGTGCAGTCTATTTTCGGGAAAATGCGAACGGCGCCGGACTGAAACTAGCAAACACACTTGAGCTGTGCTTGCGTCGCATTGCGCTGGGTGTATGATAGGGCCCTAAATGTAGGGCTAACTATTTCTAATGTCAGACTGTTTAATAAGTTACCACATGACTGACCAAATATAGATATTCTATAAAAAAAAATTTTTGTGGTCAAAATGTTAATAAAAATAAAATTTAAATTGTTTCTGGTGCAAAAAAGTAAAAGTAGAGCTCAGGTCGAACTTTGTGTATGATATGACCCTTTTAACCACCTGGAAGAGTCTTTTTAAGACAAAACTGTCCCTTTATATCTTTTTGTAGTTGTTTCCATGAAGGACTGTGTCCACGTGTGTCAGGTGTTACAGTACAAGGGAACACAGAAACAGTAATACACTGAAGCTTTAAGAGAGGAGGAAACTAACAGTGAGTGAAACAAAACATTTATTATTTAACATCTAAATCAAATGCAAGACGTGCATTCAGTTTAAGAACGTTTCAGTCATGTATAGGGTATGGCTGAATCCTTTCATTTGTGTGGAGCAAAGTAATGTGAAAAATCTAATTTTGCAGTAACGTGTTTGGGATATAGATCCATTTCATGTTGTAATGTGAATGGAACTGGAGTTCACCAGGTTATCTGGTCAGATTAATGTCGTTTGTAACATCTCGACCACAATTAATGTCACTCTTATCACCTTCTGCTTGGTCTGGTGTGTAAAAATGAATCTAGATGTAGATCTGTTGAAAATATATATGAGGGTTTCACCTTTGAAAAAAAAAAAAAAAAAAAAAGGAACGATAATTTATTGAGCATATAATCTTTGAAGTACCTTGTAATTGAAATGGTCAATGAATATGATAATCATGGGTAGTTATTAAATATGATGAAATATAAAAAAGTGTTTGTAAGGTGAAGTGTATAATTTAATTGTACTTAGAGTCACCATTTCTTTGACATATTTTCATTATTTTAGTCACTTTTTTCCTTCATTGTTGTATTTCAATGGTCCTGTGATGAGTTATTAAAAATGCTAATATTTTTTTTTTTATTCATTGTCAGCTTTGAAGGAGTATCTCATATCAGCTTCCCATATATCAAAATTCTGTGAGATTATCATCTGATACCTTTACTGTTTATAAAACAATGAAATGACAAATTACACATTTAACAAAATCTTAATATCTAATAATGAAAAATATGACTACATGTCGATACAGACAAATAAGGTTTTTAAAATATTTTGTACGGTAAAACAAGACAAAAATACTGATTAAGATAAAAACTAATTGTAGCATTTTTCTTTGAATTAAAAATTATAGTGCTTTTTGTTCTTTTTTTGGAGTCACTGTTTGCTTTTATTGTATAGAAAAGAGCAACTCCCCACAAAGGAAAGAAAATCAGACATGTTTGAAACGACATGTGGGGAAGTAATGACAGAACAATGAAATAGAGTTGCATATATTATTAGTCAGGAGTGACTATTAATAAAATAATGTATAAAAGAAGCTCAGGGAAGATGTTTATGAAATACACAATAATGTGCGGACAAATACTGGGAAAGGGAATAAATGGAAATGGACTGAAACTTTTGTGATGATGTAACGCAGCAGTGTGATTCCCTGAACATGCACCAGAGGTCAGAAGTGCTCTATAGTGTGCACTGAAGTACACACAGTAATAATGAGACGCCGGCTGTTAAAATGGGAGTTATGGCAGGGTTCTCACATCTTTTTTTGTAGATGGAGCTCATAGACTGTATAAAAATAAGAAGGAGTTGTGTTTGTAATTTAGGAGCACCTTCTGATTAAGGATATGAATTAAATTTCCCATTATGGGGATTTATTTTTTCAGCTTCAATTTAATTTTTTTTTTTTTTTTTTTTTTTTTTTTACCTTTTACCTTTTAAAAGGGTAACCTTATTTAATGAATCATTTCTTTATGTCAGACTCTTAAATTTAAATTTATACATTTGTTTAAAAATGTAATCAATTAGAATAGTTAGGAAATTAAACTCCTTAACATATAAAGCCATTATTATGTGGCGGCGGGAAGTCTTTGTCACTGAATCATTTATTCAAGCGATTCATTGATCGATTCTTTGAATCACTGACTCATTCGTTCTGATTCGTTCAAAACATTGATTCATTCAGGAACAATACTCTGCTTTGTTTTGATCAGAGATGGGCAACAGTTCTGTTATGGCTTGTTTGGATCTATTTTCATTGTCAAAATGGAGCAAAAACATGATATAGTGTCTAAAATTTAAGTCTCTAAATACTGTCTACTTGTTTATTGAACTGTTGTATAGCCTATATAATCCATATCACATAAGCAACTGTGTTGATTTTCTAGAAAACGGCACTCTGGATCATGTGATAGTTCTTATTTATATCATATATTTGTAAATATTTAATATTTGCCCCAATATATTACATTATGAGGGTATTTAAGAATTGATTTAAGTGGCACTTAAATTTGAACACACTTCTGATACTAAGTATTAAACTTTGACCATAGTAAAACACATTGCAATGCATTCGCAACCACCCACAACATACTTTTGCTGGTGAGTTTTGTTAATGAGTATTGTTTCATTAATTACAGTATTCATATATTTTCTCAGAAGCCTGAATTTTCCAGCATGGTATTCATTCTCTCCTTGTGTCTTTACTTTCTTCTGCCACTTCTCATTTGTGATGTAAGGGTGGCAGAACTCAATTTAGTGCAGTAAAAATTAAGACAAAGTAGCCAGAGTTTGGCTTGTCATTTTTATGGAGGCACAGATTTAGATAAAGAGGGAAGAAAAACAACAGTGACGTATTGATCAAAGCTTGTCGGCCTCTTGTTCAGGAAATTGATCGTCAGGAATAAAAAGTCCTGGGAGATGACGGATGAAGGGTAAGAAGCACTTGGCATGAGCAGCGTCTCCCTGCCTTCAAATCCAATAACTTCATAAAGGCTTGAGCTACTGCAGAACCCAGCAGAACCTGTTGCTCATCATGAGAGATTTTAAGAAACTCCTCATGGATGAATCTCATCAATATGCCAGGGTTGTATTTCACTCCAAAGTCAAAAACAAAGCAATGTGAAGTTATATTTTTCATAGAGAAAATAAAGCCTATTTTAGGACCATTAAGATTTCTTGCATTGTGACATTAGTTTGCACTGTAAAGCCACTCAATACATCCAGTTTTCAGACAATCAATCAGACAAGAAATCAATTTATTTATTGATTTTTATTCTATTTATTTGTAAATTACAGTGATGAGATATAGTAATGGAAAAATATCACTGCATCTTTAAGGTATCTAGGCTATATTTCAGTGAGTTGCATAATACTGAATCATGTTGATATGTAAATGTGGTTGGTCATCTGTTAATGAACATATGGCCGTGACTCAGTGACATTTATTTATTTTTGCAAATGCATGCAAAGTACATCAAAGTCTTTTCTTTGAAAAATCCAGTTTTCCATGTTAGGCCCACTTTCAAGCTGCTACACTTTGGAAATGAAATCATGTTTGCTCTTTAGTGGTAAAATCTTACCTGAATCGAGTGATTTGAAGGTGAAATGCCATTTCACGTGCGTGTCTAGTCATCCTTTCTTCTCATCCATCACATTTAGAGTCCAGATGAGACCTAGTGATACAGAGGCTTCGTACACACACTGCTCTCCGATGATTGATTGGTTGACCTCTGTCCACGATGAAGGTGATATTTAGGATTCTTTTCGTCACTGAGGTTGAAGCACTCCAGATGATTTAAGAAAAGAAATAAAAGATGCTTCTTTGTCTATAAACTACATCGTTATCATGGCCATGAGAGACTATATATGGAATAGTGTGTGAAACCATTAAGTTTTGAGTATTAAGTCAGTGTTGTATAGAGTTCCCAGTAGCCATACTTGAACAAATATAAAGATACCTTTTGAGTAAGTGACGTCAGCGAAAGTTTTAAAGTAACAGATTTTGCATATACTTCAGTTACAAAAGTAATTGACATTTGTATTGAATTATATACAGTAAATGGCAGAACCAGGATGCTATAGGGTGTGTGTACCAGAAAGTGCCCATATTATATTCATTTACAAGCCTATATTTTGGGTGTCTTTTGGAATACATTTACATTAATTGAAAAAAAACAAACAAAAGAGCAACACTATTTTTCTAATTTATTTACATAACACATATACAATTTACATATACAATGCATCAGAAAGAATTTTTATCTTAATATAATGATCTCAATATCTTCATGTCTTATAGTTGCACTTCTCAGATTTAGAGTTGGGTGATCATTTAGTTTAATATAATAGTTTATATATACTTTAATAAAACTATAATATAGTTTATATTTCACGACGACAGTACAAGCAGTTGAGATTTGCTATAACATATATTGTCCTATGTAAGTATGCTGTATTCATGTGAATAAAGTTGGACACACTTATCCATCTTTATTGCATAAAAATAAGCATTTGAGATTTGCTAATGTCTATATATTGCTTCACACAAGTGCATGCGAATAAAGTTGTATAACCTACTATGTATATAGAGAGAGAGAGCTGTGTGTAATCAATTTTATTTTTGCAATGATATAGAATCACACACCCAGGATGTGCTATATATTATAGTGTAAGTAGCAAAAGCCATTTCCTTAAAGCGATAGTTAAAAAAAAGAAAAGAAAAGAAAATTGTGTTTTGACTTACTGTATTACTGTCTTTCTTTGGAAAACACACACACACACACACACACACACACACAAAATTTAATGTAGTCTTTTTTTAATGCAATGAAAGCCATTTCAACATATTTTATGCTACGCTAAAGAAATGCATACAAGTTTGCAATAACATGAGAGCGATTAGAATTTTCATGTTTTTCATAACTATCACTGTAATAACATCATCTTCCAGGAAGTGACATCATTTTGGAGGGAAAAGCAACCTAACAAAATATCAGCACGTCTCCAACATTCCTTCCTGTTTTGATAAAATTCCACAAATTAGTGTGATTGCAACATTTTGAAAGATGGTTAAAAATATCAAAATGATATGAAACTTACTGTTCTTTTTTCAGGGTGGGTTATTCTGCAGATCTTTGATGAATGACTTTGTTCGCTGCAGTAGATGTGTGTTATTTCAGCTGATACAGATCATATGTGATCATATTGAAGGTTTTGAACTTTTGCTTGTCCTCTCAGGAGTGATGTACCGAAAAAGAAGTCTCTTAAAATCACTGTTCTGTTCCTCAGACCTCTGAAGAGCCGTAATCACATGTGACGTAAATCAAGTCTTCTCGCCCGAGGCTCGTGTGTATCGGCTCAATGCAGCAGGTGAGAGTTCTCACACAGAAATGAGGTTGTCTGAGTTACATCAGATAAGAGAGCGATAGAGTAATACTTTCATCAGGAGAAACGATGACAGGGATGCTTTGACTTCAGAGCTGTGGAAGAAGGAGAGTCGGGACAGAATAAAGGCATGGTGCTTTATGATCACTATGGGATGGGCTGACAGAGACAGTCAACAGATAATCACAGATAGTCTTAGTAAAAACCCAAATAAACTTTAGTCCAGAGATGTTATGTGTCACAAAGTGGCTTTAATGTGGGAAATGTGGTTTAGTGTCATTTTTTTGGATAATTTTTTTTTTCTTTTAATTAATCTTATTCAGCAAGGATGCATTCAATTGATCAACAGTAAACAGTAAAGACATCTATAATGTTGCAAAATATTTCAAATCAGTGCCCTTCTTTTGAACTTTATATTCATCAAAGTTTACTGAAAAAAAAAAAAAAATTTGGGCACGGTATTAACAAAATTATGAAACAGCAGCACAACTATTTACAGCATTGATAATAATCATAAATGTCTCTTTAGCAGTAAATCAGCATGTTAGAATGATTTCTGAAGGATGTGAGACTGACACATTTTTTTTAATGCAAAATGACATATCACCATAAAAGTAGTCTAAACATATCACTGTCTAAATATATATATATATCATGCAAAAGCTTTTTATTAGAAACAAACTGAAATTGAATTTATTTCAGTATAGTTTTCAAATCTCAGATGTAATATGAAAAAAAAAACATTGCACCAGGTTTCAAATTTTGCAAGTTTGAAATTGTGATGTGTTTGGAGGAGAAGATTTTCAGATATTGGAAATGATTTCAGTGAATCACATTTTAAAAGACTTGAAGAATAATGCATCCTAATACTTCTGTGGCCTTTTTAGGGCTCAACACCGTCAATTCCACTGTATGAAAAAGAGCAGTGTAAACGTTCTGCCTCCTACAAAAGGACAAGAGGATAAGTAAATGATGTCAGAATTGTAATTTTTGGATGAACCGTCCCTTTAATCTCATAAATTGTGTGCAATCTGCCCTCATCTGGCCAAGACTGGAATTTCACCATATGTTACTACAACCTCAACACACCTTGTAAATATGCCCGAGTTCTTCTTCATACCTTCATACAGTCCTTCATTTACCCTTCATTTATTTTACCTGCTCTACTACTCATTTCTGGTGTTTTTTCTCTCCATGTGTTTCTCAGCAAGACCAGATGCTCCTGTTTGATGACCCCTTTATATCCGACCATGCTGCACCTCCCCCCTCCTCTCTGCTCCTCTTCCTCATCATCATCAGTCATCTACCATGTCTCTCCGTGTCCCTCCTGTGCAGCTCCAGCATCCCCTGGTTTAATTAAATGGCCAGGCACGCACGCACACACACACACACACGCACGCACTGATGATGATGATTCCCAGTCTTAAAGGAGTAGTTCACCCAAAAATTTTAATTAATCATTTACTCCTGGCATTTCAAACTCATATGTTGTTACTTTTCCTTGCAACACAAAAGGTGAAATTTCCAGAAAGTTTGTGCACTGTATTCCTATAGTCATATGATAGCACATACAGACTAAATAGTCTGCCATAGCTTACAAATCAGATATGGCACAGGATGGACATCAATTATATCAAACGTCATTGGTTCTCTTGTGCCTTGTGACCGAAAAAGTAATTGACATTAAACATGATGCAAAGGCTCAATGCTTGGTTGGAGTGCTGCTGCAAAAGGGAATATTTTTAGTCAATATTGGCTTAAATTTTGTTCTGTTTCTCCAGTGTTGTTAAATAAACTAAAACTACTAAAATATGTTTTCGTTCATTTATCTAAAGCTAACATAAAATATAAAAGTTACTCTTACTCTAGTCAGATTGAAATTTTGCCTTGCTTATTAAAATAAAAAAAAATTAAATGTTAATTACATATTAAAATTACTTAATTTAAAACGGAAAATAAAGACAATAAATACAACAACAACAACAAAAATTATATTAAAAATGGGAAAAAGCACCTAAAAAATTACTAGAACTTAAACTACAGTATAACTAAAATGACTGCTGATAATAAAATATAATTCAAATTATTCATTAATACATTATATACACAGTATTGAAGTGAAATTTAAATATTTAACATCTAAATAAATTGAAAATAAATCTATTCAAAATCCACATTCATGAATTTTTATATTTCAGTGTTGTTGTTTTTAATTGAACTAAAACTAGCAAAATAATGTTTTCGTTCATTGAAAAAGCTAAAACAAAACATAAATATTAAATGAAATACAAAAGCTTACATATGTATGTATGTATATATATATATATATATATATATATATATATATATATATGTGTGTGTGTGTGTGTATATATATATATATATATATATATATATATATATATATATTCCGACTCCAGGTGTTTAAATAATGAGCTATTCCTTTAAGCTGAAACAGTGGATGCAGACGAGGAGAGAGAGAGAGGGATGAATACAGAAGTGTCAAACCCTTCTGTTTATTCACTGGCTTTAGGTCTGCGTGTGTGCTTTACTCCCATCTCTCCTGCCCTTTCCCATTGGCTGCTTCCCTCTCCCACACACACACGCGCGCGCACTGGTAGAGTTGATGTTCTCGAGCGCAGGTCGAGAGAGGGACAGATGGGAACCGCACACACACCGGAAAGAGGCACACGACGCTCCGTGCAGCACTGATCACGACCGAGACATCGAGAAGAGGAAAGAAGGTGTTACTGAATGAGCAGGATGGGACTGAGAAACCTGAGCATCACCGAAGCTTCCTGAAGACGAGTTTCCAGCGCTTCTGAAAAGGACAGTTTTGAACGTCTCATGAACTCGTGCTCGGATCGAACGGGAAGTTTCTGGTGAGTAACTTTCGCTCGTGTGTAAAGGACAGCTTCCATGCACGGACTGGTCAGATCGTATAGTTTTTTCTCATTGGTGCTGGGGTTTATGTTTTGATTGTCCACGTGTGCAGAAGAGCTGATCCGTCTGGATCTG
This sequence comes from Carassius auratus, assembly GCF_003368295.1. Taxonomy (NCBI): domain Eukaryota; kingdom Metazoa; phylum Chordata; class Actinopteri; order Cypriniformes; family Cyprinidae; genus Carassius; species Carassius auratus. The sequence continues at coordinate 8,990,990 of NC_039247.1, read as the reverse complement.
AGCAGCTGTGCTCTACCAAAGTGATGAGATCGCACGGATGGAAAGATCTTTTCAGCCTCCACACAGACAAACACACACACACACACACACACACTCACACACACACTCAGTCAAACGTACAGTATCAGTGCTTCATTGCATTCATGCTGACACAAACTGTGGAAGCACGCACAGTTTTTGAGATTGTTTTTTCGGGTCAGACAAGAAACGACATGAAAGTCGGGCTGCTTTGAGAAAACCTGGTGTTCAGTTATACTAAATCTTCCAGGTAAAAAAGCACTTCACCCTGAATTTCAAAAGACAGAGTGAGTCAGTGTGTGTGTATGTGTGTGTGTGTGTGTGTGTGTGTGCCGTGAATTTATCAAGGATGCATTAAATGGATCAAAAGTGACAGTAAAGACTTAAATTGCTACAAAAAGCTTTTCTTTTTTTTTCTTTTAAACCTTCTTTCATCGAAGAATCCTGAATTAGAGTTTTCCCCAAAGATATGAAGCAGCACAGCTGTTTTCAACATTTATAATAATCAGAAATGTTTCTTGAGTAGCAATGATTTTTGAAGATCATGTGACCCTGAAGACTGGATATAGGTATACAGGTATAAATTTAATTTTACAATATGTTCAAATAGAAAATAGTTTTTTTAAATGGTAATGATATTTCACAATATTACTTTTTTTTACTGATTAAACAAACACAGCCTTTGTGAGCAGAAGAGACTTCTTTCAAAAACATTAAGACCTTATTTCCACATAACTAAGTCATTGTGTTCCTCTCAGCATCATTCATTATCTAGTCTTTCGGTGAAACCGATGAGTTGCTTTTGTCAGAATAGGAAAATATAAAAATGAGGGTTAGAGAAGTTGTTGTCTGCAGTTTTATTCATGTATTATAGTGTTTGTATCTATTTAAATCACTCACATCAATTGTGTCAGTCTGTCATTATTATGTTGCGATTTAATAGATTAAAAAAAGAAGCAAAGTTTAAAGTATAATTTTCATATTGCATTTTTAAACCATAAATCATGCAAAAATTTCACCCGACTTGATTTTATCAATTGGGAATTGACTTTAAAGTGGGTGTGGCATAACCAAATTGAGTCAGCTGGCAAGACTTGTTGGGCAAGGCTCGAATATTTAAGATGTCATCCAAAAAGAAAAATTAAATTCAGAAAGAACAAACATGATATTATAGACAAACATGCACAACATATATCGTGCACAACAAGACCTGGAAGGTTTAAGGCAATAAGAAAGTAAATTGGGTGAATGCTGATTTCATGCTGAATATGATTTTGGCCCGTTCATGTTTATACTTAATCTTCATGTTGTGCTTGTGTGCTTCCAAAAAAAAGAAAAAAAACTGCTGCAGAGAATCTGTAAACCGCATGAGATTCACAAACCAGGTTCTCCATTAACCATGAAGCCGGTTTGATGCATGTGCTGTCAGACGCTGTTTGTGTCACTCATTCACCTTCTGTCCGCTGTGTCACTCCCGCTCCACGTTCATTCGCATCTCGCCGTCAAGTTGCTTTCTCATGGAGATCACATCACATCAGCGCTCCAGATGCACTTTTGGCTTCCAACCAGACCCTTAAGCTTCCTTATCCTCCTCAAACCTTCCACCTCAATTATCTCTTCCTCTCTCTTTCACTGCGTTTCATCGCTTCCACACTTTTAGACTCAGCCAAAACAGTGGATTTTAACTCTAGGGTTCTCGTATGAATGGGATCTGGAGTTGATAGTTTAGAGTTGATTATGGTAATTTTTAAACGAGATTCCCAGCAATTAGCCAGCTGGGCTCAGCGCGTGCTGGACGAAGGTCATTATCGGTCCAGTGTGCAGGACCAGTGCACTAGGACCTGCCAAATCTAATCTAATCATCTAATCCCACCAATCAAAGCTTTAAGGATACGTAAAGTCATTGAACCAAATGAGATTGACGGGCATGGTCCAGTTAACCCCCGCTTGGAGATGGTGTAACTAAAAGCCTTAATATCTAATGCAATTTAGCTTTTTTAAAGTAAAAGCTTTTTATTTTAAGGACATTTAAATGTGTTTTTACTGCAAAGTAAGAACAGTGAATACAGAGCATTTGTTGATGCTTATTCAAAAGTATTTTTTTTTGAAGGCAAAGTATAAATCTAAAATAGATTTAGTAAGATTACAGGCCTTAATTTCTTACAGAATGTAGCTTTTTAAAATAAAACCTAAATATTTTTTAATGCAAAACAAAAAAAAACTTTTTTTCAACATATAAATCTAAAATATTTAATTATATTTTAGCTGAAGCTTTTAAAGCTTAATATTTGGGGATTTTTTTTATTGTAAGTTATTTTCATACATTAAACATTTTATTTCATATTTTTTAATTTTCATTTAGTTAAATGTGACAGTTTGTTGATGAGGCAGCGTTTATTTGTTCCAGGCTTATTCACAGTGAAAGTGCATTTTAAATGTCCATCTGGCGTTTGTTAACCAGCGCTTCTCATCACTTCATTTTTAATTGATAGCACTGTTGTTGTGACATAGGCCTGATCATTTAGCCAACCAGTGCATTTTTAATTATTCATGCATGATTTTTCATCCTTAATCTTTAATGCTGCTGCAATCCTGCAGAGTGACAGATCTGTTCTGTTGGCACATGCATGTCAAGGAGATTGGCAGTTTTTCTAATGTTTGTCCACAAAACACAACTGAAATGTAATCCATTGCTACTAAGTTAAAGCACTCAGTCATATTTGCCTAAGAGGCATGTGTGTGTGTGTTTTAGAAGGCATTTGATGGTCTTAACAATGGATTTGAGCTTGTCAGGCTTTGAGATGCTGACAAGAAAAAAAAAAAAAAAAAAAAAAAAAAAAAATATATATATATATATATATACATATATATTTATATATATATATATATATATATATAAATAAATAAAAAAATATATAATAAAAAAATAGTACTCCTCTAAACCTATTTGGCATAACAAATTTCACAAGACACAATAACTGTATTTACAAAAATAATCCTCACACACCATTGTTTGTTAATGTTGCGTTTCCTCCTCAAGCATCAAATCAAATCCTGTAATTTTGTTGCTTTCCCAGCATGCTTCTCACATATGAATTCTCAGCCATTGTGTCTCAATTGTGTCAAGATTCAGTTTTGCGTCTCCACTCTCCAGACATCTGAGGGACTCATTCACAACTACCAAAAAGGACTGCAAGCAATCGCTGATGCTCAGAGAGGCAATAGTAAGATCAAATGTGTTTTTTTTTTATTATTATTATTTAAACATTTGCATTTTTTTGTAAATATCTATTATTTAGATCTACTTCCCCAGGGGAGCACTAAATATATATATATATATATATATAAATCCAATAATCTAATTTGAGATTTTTTTTTTATTTTTAAAGCCATTTTCTTATAGGTTTTGCAATGAATATGTAAACTGAGCTGGTAAAGCTGGATAACCTGGCTGGTTAAGGTAGTTAAGTTAGTTAGTGAGTTCTCCATCTTCATGTGACCGCAGCTTCCTCTGAATAACCTGTGAATAAACCTTGAGGTCCCCACAACAAGCAGCTAGCGAGACAACATCATACATCAGTCGGTTATTGGCCAAATCCTGATTCAACCAGGCAGTATTTATGAATTATGTAACTTTTTATTACATGCGATGACATTGCACATTAATACACAACAGAAGAACCGCAGTGGATGAGAAGACTGCTGAATTTATAGCTCATTTATTTCCTTCTAAACGTTATTGCTTTATATTGCCATTTAGAGAATTTGGCTACAGTAATGCCAATTCATGGGGATTTATTATTTTATCAATCATGTTGTGGTGCACAAACTCAGCTTTCTGACAACTGATCCTTAGTTATCCTCACTATATGTCAGTTCGTCGACTGTCCTTGTATATTTATTTGGGGAAAACAATGTGGCTATTTGTCTGATGAATTTTGTGATTGGTGGATGATATATTATCCAATATTTTTACTGGCTGTTTGCAAGTTTGAATTTAGTTCTGGTTTACATTTAAAGGAAGCATACATCTGCAACACGTTGGCAAAATAAAATTTTGTTTTTTATACTGTACAAACTGTATTATCTATCATCTTATACCTAAACCTACTCCTCACAGAAAACTACTGGGAATTTTTGAATTTCATAAAACACCGTTTTGGATTTTTTAAAGCCTTTTATTTTACAAGGACACAGGAAGTGTCCGCATAAACCATGTTTACGTTGAGGCCATGTCATTACACCATATATAATATATAGACAAAAAATATATGGACACATATTAAAATTACATTAAATTAATATTTTTAATGAAAATTGTAATAGTATATTAATACTAAAATAGCATTGGTGTCTGTGAACAAATAAAGGGCTGTTCAGTAGCAAAAAATAGATTTAAAATTAAAGCCATAAACAATTTCATTAATTAAACTGAAATAAATCTTAACTGAAATAAAAATAAAATATAACAAACTGTAACTTGTTTTATTTCAGCTAGTTTCCAGAGAAACACTTCTCATTTTTTTATTTGGTAATTTGATGCACTAAAATAACAAAAACTAAAAACAAATTAGAGAAACAAAACAAAATGACTAAAACCTGAACTAAACGAAGTGTCAGAAATTTTGTAATTTTATGAAAACCATTGAGGTTCACACCACAATTATAACAATTATGGCACAGAAAAATAATATCGTTGGAATCACTTTCAGAATTATTTTTCTAGCAGATGATTAAAACGATTAAAAACATTGATAGCCAATCAGAATCCATTTGACTTGTAACCAATGTAATTATGGTTTTATATATATATATATATATATATATATATATATATATATATATATATATATATATATATATATATATATATATATATATATATATATATATATAGTTATCGTTCTTTGTGTGATAAGCCTTTACGGAACATACGGCTATAAAAACTCTTTCTTCTATTCTGTTTTATTATGTTTAGTCTGTTTAGGTGTTTAACGTGTGGCTTTCAATGTGTTTTTTTTTTTTTCAACTCAAGCTCAATTTCAATAAGCATTATCACAAAGAGACACTTCTACCTTAAACTATCCAAGTCTCACTTGCATGCACGCTTTCAGTTTTACACTCTTTAATAAGTTGTTTTAACCAGGTATTAGAGATTTCAGGGAGATTAAAGACAAGACAGTCTGGACAAGTTGATGCTAATTGCCGAAAATACTTATTTATGTACTTATGAAATTTCTGACAAATTTCATAGAAAATCATGTAGTGTGTGATGGTCACTATTTAATGCAGTGTTAATTTTGACACGAAATTTTAATTTAGTTTTAGTCTTAGTCTTTTGACTATAATTCTTTTTAGTTTTAGTCAAGTTTTAGTCATCTGATTTGTTTTAATTTTAGTCTTATTTTAGTCGACTAAAATTGCTTGGTATTTTAGTCGACTAAAATTGCTTGGTATTTTAGTCGACTAAAATTGCTTGGTATTTTAGTCGACTAAAATTGCTTGGTATTTTAGTCGACTAAAATTGCTTGGTATTTTAGTCGACTAAAATAAGACTAAAATCAATAACAGATTTACTAGACAACTTTTTACAGCTGGTATAGGAAACAAACTTAACCAAAATATATAAAACACAAATTCAACTTTATTTCAACACAACTGTGTCTTTATTTCGATTCAAAAGCTTTTATGCAGCAACAAACACTGTCATGATAATGTAAACAATAACTAGCTGCCAATTGACCATCAATAAAAGAGAAATAATGTTAGGTCCAGGACCTTAAAGCTTACAGCTGAGCTGAACAATAAGTGCATACATTTAAAGTAAATATTTAATAAGTTGGCAGCTAGGTGGATAAAAAAAGTAACAAGATTTTATAAGGTATTCATTTGTCTAGCAATATTGTATGTTTTAAATACTACATTATTGCTAGATTTGTATGTATAATGATAGGATGTGAACATTCATGTTTCACATGACTAATATAGAAATATTTGTGATATTGTCAACAAGTGGAACATTATAAAATATACTAAACATTAGTATTAATCAAATGTATTTATCATGATATTACGTATTAGTATTGTGCTCGCATCTAATTTGAAGAAGGGGCTATTTTACAGTACTTTTCAGTTCGTAATATTTAATGCTACAACATCTACGCACTGCACTATTCCAATTTTGCTTAGCTCAATAAACAAAAGAACATCGTTGTGAAATTACATTTGAGAAAATGTCCGGGTGGCTCGTCTGTAAATGTCTTTTCAAATTGGTTGTGTTCTTGCCACGAATGAGCGCTCTGCGTGCTTTACACTTTGTTTTGTTTTGTTCGTCGTCAAACGTGAAGTGAGCTGTGGACATTTTGTCGCTCTTTTAGACAGTAGGGACTTTAAGCAACAGCTGCGAATGGAACGGCTACAGCGACCGGAAGTTTGCCGTCACACCGCTGTAGCCAAGAACGTAAAAGTCACTAAGCAACGGTAAAACAGAACAGTGCAACGCAGCATTAATTCATTTATTGAGATCCAAAAAAATATATAATTTAAAAAAGCAGGAGAAGGATTGCTTTTGGCGTTAAATGACAATCTTTTGTCAGAAGAGGAGTTTTTAATATTGTATGATGTAAATAAGTCTAAAAACATAACATTTATTTACCTAACCTCTCACGTTGTAGCGACTCCGGCAAATCAGCTGTTCTCCCGTAGTAGACCGTTAAATTAGAACGTCACAAAGTAGCAGTTAAATTCGCGCAGGCAATACAACGCCAGAATGGCGTTGCCGTTCCACCAGAGGCTGTTGCTTAAAGTCCCTATCACCTCTTCGAATGCCGACTTCCCGGGAGCTCATAAAAACTGAAAACCTTCGCTTCACGTCTCAATAAGTCAGGCTCTGATTGGTTCTCTTCTCTCATGCAGTCTGTTCTTTTTTGCCGGTTCTTTTGCTCATTCCTCGCATCTCTCCCGTCTGCTGATTTGATTTTCGTCACAGTCTATTTTCGTCTCGTCCTTTATTCGTTGACGATAATGTCAATCAATTTAGTCATAGTTTTAGTCTCCATCAGTGCCTTCTATTTTAGTTTTCGTTTCGTTTTCGTCGGCAAAAATATATTCGTGACGAAAATAATGACGAAAATATTTAGTCAACGAAATTAACACTGATTTAATGGAGTGAAATATGTCCATCTTAAGTTGTTAAAAACCTGTTTCCAAATCCATTACATTTTGTAAGAAGGATTATGGTGGCCGCTTTGTGTTGATTGCGTCACTAGAAAATACTGTTTACAATAAACACACAACACTTATAATATTGGATATTCATAACTAGAAGTGCACTTAGACATGAATTGAACACTTTTACAGCATACATTATGTTTTTGTGAAGAGTTGTATGTATTTGAAAGGCATCTCTTACGTTGCATTAAATAAAAAATACATATTATTAATGTTTAAAATAACCGTTTTCTATTATAATATATTTTTAAATATTATTTATCCCTGTGATGCTCAGCTGAATTTTCAACATCTTTCTTCCAGTCTTCAGTGTCACATGATCCTACAGAAATCGTTATAATATGCTGATTTGCTGCTCAAAACACATTTCTTATTATCATCAATGTTAAAAACCGTTTCATATTTTTCTTTGTTGAAAATGTGATGAATTTTAATTAATGGGGTTAAAGTTCAAAAGAACAGCATTTATTTTAAATGTTATTTTGTAACTTTATAAACCTCCGGTCGCATAGCATTTCTTAAGATATTTCCCATCATCTCTGGGTCACACTGATGACATCTGCTGCTCACGGCGGCAATACTAGCGATCTTAATGAAACGAAAAGAGAAGCTTCCACAAATACTTCAGTAATGAGATGCTTTGAAATGTGACATCAGGTGACCAAATCCTCTTTTTTCTCATTCGTGATGGACACATTCGATTCATGCTGGTGTCTTTTAGTGCCACAGAAGACCGAAATAATCAGGTAAACAAACATAAAAAAGTTTGATTAGTGCTTCCAGCATCCTTTCAGCACTAAGCACAACCTCCCTATTCACTATGAGGGGCGTTTGTTTCTTATTTCTCCGTTTTCTAGCGTTCCCCATTTCCACTGCCTTTGTTATGCAAATTCCATTGTGAGTAGGTGTTGCTAAGAGTTTCTTTGTGCTGTAGAGTTAAAGTTGGCAGAGGTGGTTTCTCTCCAGAATTATTTAGCATATAGATAATAAGATCTCATTGTCATAAGAACCATCTCAGAGGCTGGAGAAGTTTTAGCACATTGTACATCATCTTTGGCAGCTCTTAGAAGAGCCTTTGTTCTTCTCAAAACAAATCTGAATTCAAGATTTGTTTCAGACCTAGTGTCCGCCGTTTGAATCAGCAGTTTTGACTGTGATATTGCTTTCTTGGGCAATCAATGAAAGACGATACAATGGCCAAGATGTTTGTCTTGAGCACTGGCTTATAAATGTAACACTGATTGCTTTTTCAATTAATCAGAGAGATTGCTGACTCATGTCTCATTAGCTGAAGTTTTGTGGATGTAAGGTGACTTAGCCTTGTGTCTGCAAAATCATTGCAAAAAAAACTGTTTATCGTGTTTTAAGTTTGATATGGCCCTGGGATAAATATTTTTTACTTTATTTTTTTTCTGATCTCTAGTGCATATTTAATTAAATAAATGGTGCTCTTTTTATTTTGTTTTATGTATACTGTTCAAAACCTTGGAGTTTAGAAAGATTGTTATTTTTTATTTTTATTTATTTTTTTGGTAATAATGAATACTATTTAGCAAGGATGCAATGAATTGATCAAAATTGGCAATAAAGTAATTTATGATGTTTCTAATAAAAATAATAATAATAAAAAAGGATCATGTGACACTGAAGACTGGAGTAATGATGCTAAAAATTCAACTTTGATCACATGAATAAATTCTATTTTACAATGTATTCACATTTGAAATTCTAATAATATTTCACAATATATTTTTTTACTGTATTTTTATCAAATAAATAAAAAAGTCTCCTCCCCCCACAAAAGGTCTGTTTTCAGACAATATATAATAATATCAATATGATGAGTTTTATGTGGTATTATACTGTATGTAGTAACCATGTATGTAAAACAACAAATCTGTTTGTTTTGTCATTTTTTTTAAGTACACGTCTATTTTTCAGATTTACTTATCGACATTTATTTATTTATTTATATTTATTTATTTATTTTCCTTTCGTAAGGGCAACATGTTGGATTTATTTGGCCTGATTTCTTCTCGTGTGTGGTGTCCCCCGAGGACAAACGATCACGCAGCCTGTGGACTGTGGCGTGTAGCCAATCAGAAAGCGAGGTGATGAGGCGGTGAGGAAGTACCGGGAAACAAAATCAAAACAGCCGGCGGCATGGCGCACCAGAAAGTCCGTGGAAACGAATATATGAACATTTATTTCAACGGTTATTAATCTGTGTAGTACGTAACAACATTTATATGAGATAAAACAACAACCATATCATCCATATCATATCCATATCATGATGTAGCAAGTATAGTCCATGCTCGCATTGTCTCCACCATCGCCTTTTCTTGCTTTTCTTATGTTTTTTTTTCCGTTAAAAACAAAGCACAAACTATGGCCACTACATCCTCTTCGTCCGCCATGATTGTTTACTCTGAAGTCACGTTTGATCTCGAGGGATTTTGTGAGATTTCCCGTCTGACCTGGGAATGCTCGGGAGTCAAATCGGTTCGTGTGTGATGAGTTGATATTGCCGTGTGGCTGCACACCACACACTGTACGACCAAAACTGTTAGACCCGTGATTTTTTATCGCCGTGTGTGGGGTCTCTCAGGTTTGGAAAATCGGTCGACAATTTTAAAATCGTCCCGTGTGAACCAGGCCTTAGACTCCAGATATTCAAATAGTTGTGTCTCTGCCAAATATTGTCCGATCCTAATAAACCATACATCAATGGAAACCTTCCAGCATCCTTTCAGCACTAAGCACAACCTCCCTATTCACTATGAGGGGCGTTTGTTTCTTATTTCTCCGTTTTCTAGCGTTCCCCATTTCCACTGCCTTTGTTATGCAAATTCCATTGTGAGTAGGTGTTGCTAAGAGTTTCTTTGTGCTGTAGAGTTAAAGTTGGCAGAGGTGGTTTCTCTCCAGAATTATTTAGCATATAGATAATAAGATCTCATTGTCATAAGAACCATCTCAGAGGCTGGAGAAGTTTTAGCACATTGTACATCATCTTTGGCAGCTCTTAGAAGAGCCTTTGTTCTTCTCAAAACAAATCTGAATTCAAGATTTGTTTCAGACCTAGTGTCCGCCGTTTGAATCAGCAGTTTTGACTGTGATATTGCTTTCTTGGGCAATCAATGAAAGACGATACAATGGCCAAGATGTTTGTCTTGAGCACTGGCTTATAAATGTAACACTGATTGCTTTTTCAATTAATCAGAGAGATTGCTGACTCATGTCTCATTAGCTGAAGTTTTGTGGATGTAAGGTGACTTAGCCTTGTGTCTGCAAAATCATTGCAAAAAAAACTGTTTATCGTGTTTTAAGTTTGATATGGCCCTGGGATAAATATTTTTTACTTTATTTTTTTTCTGATCTCTAGTGCATATTTAATTAAATAAATGGTGCTCTTTTTATTTTGTTTTATGTATACTGTTCAAAACCTTGGAGTTTAGAAAGATTGTTATTTTTTATTTTTATTTATTTTTTTGGTAATAATGAATACTATTTAGCAAGGATGCAATGAATTGATCAAAATTGGCAATAAAGTAATTTATGATGTTTCTAATAAAAATAATAATAATAATACATCATATAATAATACATACATCAATGGAAACCTTATTTATTCAGCTTAATAAATTGACACTTATGACTGGTGTTGTGGTCCAGGGTCACATATGTTTTTGCTTCATATGACGATATATTTAATACATGGAAATGTAATAGTGTGAAGTGACATGTGGCCAAGTATGGTGACCCATACTCTGAATTAGTGCTCTGCATTTATCCCATCCAGTGCACACACACCTGGAGCAGTGGGCAGACATTTTTTGCTCCAATGCCCGGGGAGCAGTTGTCCAACATTTATGTATGAAATTGGTCAAACAAACAGGAAATCCCGACCCAAAGCCTGTGCTAAAATGGGATATGAGTAAGGCCATGTCTACACTAATACGTTTTCATTTGAAAACACATCTTTTTCTCTCCGTTTTGGCCTTCCGTCTACACAGAGACTGAGCTTTTTGAAAAAACGCTCTCCAAAGTGGATCAATCTGAAAACACATTTTTCGTGTTTGTGTAAATGGAGGCTTTTGAAAACGATGACGCAAGTTTAGTCATGTGATGCATATTATACCATTAGATATCAATGTTTATATGAGTATTGTGCACGTTATGTGCTATGCACTTTCACACTCTTGCTATAGATGTGTTACTTTGTATACTCTTCATATCACAGTCCTGTGATTTGTGGTAAAACACGAGGGCAGTTGTGTTTTAGATCAGACATAGGCTACAGTCATGAGTGTGTGCGACCTGGACGCATCAGTGATTTTGTGAGTTATTTTTGTAAATAAAATAATCCTGTCAGAAAAACTGCATGAAAACGTCTCATGCCTGTTCCGTGTGTATCATCTGCAGTGAGTTTTTTGCACCTTTATGCATGCATAGAAAGCAATTTTAATGTTTTCTGTTGTATCAGTGTGGATGAGACACTTTTGGAAACGTTTGAAAACACTAGTGTGGAATGAGAGCATTTTAAAATGAAAACACATGTTGAAATGTATTCAGATTAATGCAGACGTAGCCTAAGTGTATAACATCGTTGTGCAGAGTTTAGTTCCAAGCCTGTTCTAACTCATCTAAGTTTTTGAACAACACTCATCTGTTTTTTGGTCCCTGATGTAGTTCAGAAATATACAAGCAATAACAACAAAAGCAGAGTCTTACTAATGCACATGATTTGCCACTTCACTGAACTCTTAAGGATGGTGTTTTTACCGAGGCGTAGGGTGTTTCTAGTCCTTTCCCCCTGCTGCCTTTCTCTTTCTCTCCTGTCTGGCTTCACTTCGGCATCTCTCTAAATATATCTCGCCGTGTCTACCTTTCTCCTCGTCTCTCTGCTTGCACAGTCTTGTCCAATAAAGTTAGCCATGCTTCACCAATCCAATCTGACACACTTTTACATAACAATTCTATCTGCAGCGTGCGCCCTCCCTTTGCAGACACAATTCAAAGCTTTCTCCATGAAAAAGTGACTGTAATGCAGTATTAACTGAGCATTTTGACACTGAATATTAGATGTGTGTGATGAATTGCATCCATTAAAAGTGAAATGCACTCCTGTCTTTGTGGATGCATCGATGCCAACCTCAATGAGGACTCAAACTTTTGCTCTTCATACGGCTTGTTGGCTCTTTTCCCACATAGACATAGTATCGATTAGAGCTGGACGGTGGAGATTCTGCTGTACTGTTTATACCGTGGTATATCTGTGCCATAATGCACAGTATTGCAGACAGCTTCATTGATTGTAATGGGAGCGATTCAGTTTTGTTGTAGTTTTTATCATATGTTGGAAATGGTGCCTTGTAAGCTATTTATCATTAGACGTGGCTTAGTCATATTTATATGTATCAACTCAAGTGTGACATGATGTGAAGCTGTGTTTTCACATCAAATCTACTAATCTTTCAACATTGATCTCATTAGTATTCATATTTGTATATAAAATATGACTCCAGCACACACACACACACACATATATATATATATAAATCTATATATAATCAGTGGAGCTTTGCATTTTGCATTATTTGGTCTGTGTGAGGAAAAACTATATTTTGGGGGAGATGTTTTTCTTAGGAAGGAAATTTAACTATGGCTTCAGAGGCTGCACGATTATTGAGCATTACTGGCTCATGGAGCTCAGGGAACACTTGTGAAGTCTTTAATAACAGTGACATGTATGAGTTATGATTCATTAGTAAGCCCAACTGTGTATGAAGCGTGATATGCATGTGGAAGACTCTCGGCGGGATGAGGGGGTCAGTGTTCCTGCCACTAGGACACACTGAGCATTAAGAAATGCAGGATTCATTAAACTGTCACTGTAAATCTCTGTCCACACTGACTGAGAGAGAGAGAGAAAGATGGGAGGAATAAGTGAGCAGAAAGGAAAGCATAGGGACTGCTTGAGGAACGAGAGTGAGATTATACAAAAGGATGAATCTGTGATGGAAAGCAACATCAATTATGCAGATAAAAGACAGAAAAGGAGACAGTGAGTGATCTGATGTGCCCCTGTTTTTCTGTTGCTAAAATGACCTTCAGTTCTTATTTTTATTTTTATTTTAGCTCTCCGAAATGCTATTGGCTGTTTTGGTAAATTCGTTAGTTGCTACTAAGTAATATATATTCTATTCTACTTAAATATATATAAGTATAAATATATATCATTATGAATTCATTATAATACCTTAAGAATCCCCTTATAATGTATTATAAATACTGGCTTCATAGAAAGTGTTACCACCTTATCTTTTATTATGTTTTATTAGTATTGAATTTTTTTATCATTCCAAAGTGTATTTGGCCATTTGCAAGCAGCATCTAATTTTCAAATATTTAATTATAAATTATAATAATAATAACAACATTATAATTTTATTTGATTATTTACTTGAATTTTATGTTATTCCTTTATTATGTGTTTTTTTTATTTTGTTCATTTTTTGCTGTACAATTGTGCTGCAGAAAGTTGAGAGTGATTACATTTTTAATATTACAACATAATTTATTAAGATAAAGGACAGAAAAGGAGACAGTGAGTGATTTGGTTTGCCCTGTTTTTCTATCGCCAAACTAACCTGTGATGTGGAAATTTAATGAAGACATTTTTAATACTTGTTCCCTGTTTGTATTATTGTTATTTTTCAATATTTTGCTTATTAGTACCGCTTACTAAGGCTCATATTTTACGTTAGCTGCAGCTAAAATCATGATTTCAAAACCTTAACCCTTAATTTTAAAGCGCTAAACTGTACTATTTGTTAATGTTGCTTCAAATCATTTGACTTATCATGTGCAGTGCAGGAGTGTGCTATTACTTTTGTCGTCTGTTTTATTGCGATTCTTTTCACCTTTTATCATTGTTCACGGCTTTGAATGCACAGTGATATAATGCCACCAAAGCACACGAAATTGAAACTGAATTGAAAAGGAAACCGAACGCAGTGGCACAGTGTCTTTCTCCGCAAGAGACCGGACAGAACACAACAATCAAATGCTACAAAAACAAAGACTCTATCTGTACAAGACCTCAAGGATGCAGATGCATGAGGCTGAGACAGCAGCTATTTCTGTGAGGTTATGAAATGATGCTCGGCTCCAAACACCAGCAGCTGGTGGCTCATGATCTCCCTCACCTAATAATGTGGAATTATCAGCAGAATAAGTACATAAGGGAGCCCCAGCATCAGTGCTTATGACTCTAATAAGCGAAAAGATACACAAGTGCATCATATATCATAAAATCTGATGATGAAGTTATTTTTTCATTAGTATTTTAGAGACAAGGTACTTTAGAGAGTTTGCAGCGTGCCCACACAGTGTAGGTGGGTTCAATGAGTTGACAACATTGTTCGTTTAAAAGAACAACACCGCTTTGTTGCAGAGGTGTGTGGTGGACTACTGCCCCTTCTTTGCATGATTTATTTTTTGTCAGACATAAATTCATGTTCTGTTTGCATTCAGTTTTTAAATTGTTTCCATGTCAAAAGCATATGGAACCCCATTTATCTAACACTTACGTCATTATAATGTTGTTATGTTATAATGTTGAACGTTGAATGTCTATAATTAACCATTTTATTCTCAGATAAAAATAAAAGTAGAATAATATAGAATTTAAAAAAAAATCCATTTAATAGAGGCATCAGAATCGATTTTTGCCTTAATTTATTGTGCTTAGTAAAAAATTGCCATTACAACAAATGCAAATTACTGTATGTTTTTACTACAGTACATTAATTTGGATATTTAATGTGATAATATATTTATTATTAGATGCTATTATTCATATTATATTATAATTAATATTACATAATATTATAATAATCATTAATGTTAGGTATGAATAATCATGATGAATTACAGAACAAGTTTATGTAATTAGTTATTTTTTAAATGATTTAGAGCAAATTTGAAAGCCTGTTTCCTCCATGAAAAGAAAAAGCAATTCTCACAATTTCAAGCTTGTTTCTCGCAGTTCTCAGAAAAAAAATCTGAATTGCGAGATACCAATTCAGAATTCGGAATTTAATTCAAAATTTAAATCTCACAAAACTACCTTTTTTTCTTTTTTTTATTGCATGATGGAAATGGGATTCCAGCCTATTAAAAGTCACCTTTATTAATAAGGCTGCTAAAAATGTTTTTAAGTCAATTGCATTTTTTAAGAGGGCGAGTTGTTTACTTTGTAATTATTCCATTCATTTGCATCAGTTTGCTGTGTAGTTTTGAACTTTATTACTTTATTGACAGTCATACTAATACAGTTGGCTGTATTTTTCTATTACTTCTCTACAATCACAGAAGTTCTGAACGGCAGTGTTTCCTGCTCCGTCACGGGTGCTCTGTTGATTCACATCACATCCAGAGGTCTCGGCGTGTCACGGCCAATCACATCAATGCCGTGATGCGCCACAGGATGAAGATGAGGATGAGGAGGTGGTTGTGGTAGAGGAACACAAGCACCTGAAGGCTGCAGCTCTCCTCCTCCCAAACCCCCGTCCAGCATCACAGTAATCATCAGTAATCCTAATAATCAAGCCTTCACCATGACCAATGGTGGTCTTACCATGAAAAAGATGTTTCCTTTGGAAAAAAGCAGGTAAATAAATATATAAATTGAAAGAGAAGTACCTAAACTAAGAAGACAGACCCCCCAGGCGCCCTTTCCTGAAATAAATATGCAGTGTAGCTTACTATTTCTCCAGACATGGCTAGATTCGGCGACCTACTCTGAGACAGCCGTGTCAGGAACGCTCCACTGTCTCGCTTCTTTCTTAATAAAGCTGTCCAAGAGACAGTGACATATGCTGTCTCAACTCTCACTTACTTAGGGCTGACATCGCTTTCGAAATTTCATTTGAAATGTCTCTGTGTAGATCTGACGGTTTGTAACAGAACGGCTTTTCGGATGGGATTGGTTTTCTAAATGACTTTTGGATTACAGTTATTAACACAGGATGTCATTTCATGTATGGGATCTTTGTAGTTAGAGTTCGGATGAGAGCATATATTGGCAGGATTTAGATGTTATGGGATGTCATATAGAAATATTAGGTCATGAGCCATTACACTGCCATTCAAAAGTTTAAGGTTAGTAAGACTTTTTTCATGTTTTTGAGTCTCTTACGCTCACCAAGAATGCATTTATTTGTTGAAAAATGCGCTAAATACAGTAATATTGTGAAATGTTATTTCAATTTCAAATATCTGTTTTGTATTTGAATATATTTAAAAATGTAATTTATTCTTGTGATTGCAAGCTGAATTTTTAATAGCTATTACTCCATTGTTCAGTGTCACATGATCCTTTAGAAATCATTCTTATATGCTGATTTGTTGCTTGGGAAACTTTATCATTATTATTTTTATTATTATCAATGTTGGAAAAAATTGTGCTGCCTTATATTTCGGTGGAAATCATAATGCTTTTGCTGGATTTGATGAACAGAAAGTGCTTTCAACAGTATTTATTTGAAATACGTATATTGTATCATCGTGAATGTCTTTACTGTTACTTTTGATGAATTTAATGCTTTCCTTGCTGAATAAAAGCATTCATTTCTTTAAAACCATAAAAACAACTGACTAACCCCAAACTATTATTTAGCCCCAAAAATTAAAAAAGGTCTAAATCCATAATGAAAGTTCATAAGGCAGTGCAGCAATAAATTTAGCTCCGAGCAATTACAGAATTCGATGAAGTTTAAAATAAATGAGGAAAAGCATTGTGAAAAGATCTAAATATTATACCAACATAATTTCTATCCAGACAGGATTGGTTTTCCTCATGGAAAACTAGTTGAGTAGACGCTTGCGGATTGAATCGTTAGTAAAAACTGTCTCAAAAGTTCTGTTGTTGAGATTTTCCCTCGTTTTGTCCTTTCTGAATGAACCATGATGTGCTTAAAACCCTATATTCCCAATCGAACAGCGTCCCGCGATTATACCTCTGAATTTTAATTCCGAACCCCAAACATCTTCTCGAAACAGGCTAAAACAACAAAGTGTTTCCTAATTAAATGTTCCGGTTATGCAAATGATTCATCCAATTTAGGGCTTCATTAAATAATTGACTTCTCTTCAGGGGAACAACTTCCAGACATGCAATATAATTGAGGGCAGTTCCAGGAGAGCAAAGGGACAGAAAGTAATCTGTTCTGCTCTTCATTTGAGTTGCTTTATTACAGCCAGAGTTTCAGCGTTCCTGTAATCTCCCACAGTCTTTCTCATTTCTCGTCTCTGAAGGAATTCCTCTGGCCTAAATTGGGAATGTGAAATGAAAAACAGTTAATATTATCAAGTGCCTGAGCTCGGTTGTAATTTTGTCCTTAATTGACCTTGTGTGTGGCCAAAGCTGGCACGATTAATGTCTGCAGGTGTGCGGCTCAGCAAAGCTGTCACAAAGCATCTGAGTAAAGGCTGCAAATACATATTCAAATGTATTCATAACTTATTTACAGAGTGAGCACATTATAAATGCTAATTCACACACATGAAACACTGCCTTTTTGCGGTTGCAGTGAACAACTACTAAATGATTTTGATGGAAATGTAAAGCTTACTGTGTATTGTAATGAGATTAAACTAAATGCATAACAGCAAGTATTATTTACCCGACATGCAAAATAACATTTCTCAATTCGGCATCTGTGCCAGGATGAATCACTCATGGGAGCATTGAACTTCCACAGGGGCTACGGATCCGCCACTGGCACTTCACTGAACATAACATTTCATCATTTGCAGAAGCAAAACAGAACTACATACAGCAGAAGCAGCGGCTAAAGATGGTAACACCTCTTTCACAGAGTTCAGTAGAGATAGAAGACTTGTTCTGCTTTTGACTTTTAAAAAACAGATTGTTTTAAATAGTTTTTGGATGAGCTGTGTTCAAAACTATTGTACTTTTTAAATTAAACTGCAGGGTTATTATCATTGACTAAAAGTACAATTAAAACCATAAAAAAATACACTCAGTTTCATGTAGTTGCCAAAACATAATTTCTTGTTTCTTTTTTAGTTTAAATTAAAGTATTAAAATAACTAAAATTGTAATGAAAATGAATATGGAATATACAGCTTAAACTTAAAATAAATAAATAAATACAAAACTAATAAAAATGTAAACTACATTCAACTACATTATTAGACTTTAATTAAAATTAAAATGGAAAATATAACAAAGACTAATTCAAAATATGCATAATAACTAAAATAGTAAATTAAAGATACTAAAATAAAAATTCCTAAAAACTATATAGACACTATTTTATGCCAAAACAACTAAATTATTTAATTTTAAAATGAGAACAGAAAATATAACAACAACTCATTAAAGATATGAATAAATATAGTACTAAAATAACACCTGCACTTTCTATGTTAAGATTTTGCAATACGCTTGTTTTGCAACCATAAAGTTATGGACTTTGGAGGGAGAATTGTTCAGTCCAATTATTCATATGAAAGTTATATTTGTGGACGTTCAATTGCACACTTGAGTTCTGAAGTTTAGTATTGCAAGATAATTGCAAAGCGTTAAATTTTGGCAGTGCATTGATCAAGCATTTGCATCTCAGTTCAAAAAATTGCATAAGATTTATTCAAATTAATTGAACTAAATACTGTTCATTTGGTACTAGGCGCTTGAGTGAGTTCTATAACACTTGGGAACATAAGCTCATGATTTATTTACAGACTGTTAAACTTTTTAAATTAGGGGTGTAGACATTAGTTTTATTTTACACATTTGATTATTACACATTTAAAAGCATTCAGTTTAGCAAAGTCAATGCATTCACCTAATTTGACATTGCAACTGCTCTTTAATTTTTTTATGTTTATTCTGTACAAGCCCCCAATTATCGAGCTGTATTACTTTCCAATTGCTAAGCTGTACTAACCTAGATTGATTTTTGGATTACATGGAGATAACAGGTTATTAATGGAGAATGTCTGGCCTTTTGTCTGGGGCTCCAGCGGTGGTTGAACGTGAAGAGCTGCAGTGAGAGATTTCAAGAGGAACTCGTAGTTTAGCTGAGTGAGAGGAAATCAATGAGTGCTTGATTACCTACATAAAACTAGAGGTGATAGTATATTCTTTATGCCTTTTTCCTGTGAACCTGTTTGCTCAAGGGCCTGTTGGCACTTAATATAATTAGGAGGGTCTTACATTTATGTGTTTAGCAGATGCTTTTATCCGAAGCAACATACAGTGCATTTAGGCTATACATATTATTATTATTTTTTTACCAGTATGTGTGTTCCCTGGGAATTGAACCCATTACCTTTTACACTGCTAACCCAATGCTCTACCAATGAGCCTCAGGACTTGTAAGACTGAAATGAACACTGAATGTATATTTTGGTATGCAAATAGTTCTTGAGGTTTTACATTTCTGTATATTAGCATTCACTAAATCTAAATTGTCAGCTGCTTTTGCCAAAATATGCTGTATTTAAGAGAGCACATTGCACCAAAAATGCAAAATGCTCAATTTGACATTCATTCCAGTAATGAACCCAAAGCAATATCAAACAATATTTTTAACATAGTTTTCTTTTTAACATTATCCAATTTGAACCGATAAGTACACATGAAAAATAATGTTATTTACAAGATGCTAACTTATGCAACGCAGATGCACTGTTTATAAGGTCACAGTGTTGGCTGTCAGATTACATCATGCCTCTATCACCGGTGAAAAAGAAGAAAAAAAACCTTTCCAATACAAAGCACAAAATATTACAATAATAACGCCTTCCCTTCTCGCTCAGTCTGCAATAGCATAATAGAATGCACTAATGGAGTATCATATCTGTGCGAACAGGGTGTGCAGAGGTATGCAAATACATACATTGACAGACAGGTAGGACAGCCTTATCATAGCCCTTACACAGGGATATGATTGGACAAACATTTTATGGTCCTACACCTTCCACAGATTATATAAATACATATAAATATGTTTAGACAACTTAACTTAGTGATTGCTATTGGGATGGGAAGAGACTTTCAACCAGCATAACAAAAAAATGTTTTTGAACCAAATCACCTACCCTGCCTTTAAAAGTGTACTGCATTACAAGAATGATTCGTACATATATACCCTGCAGTAATCACCAATTGTGCATTAACGTCATGTCATAAAAACAGCACCACAAGGTCGGAATTACAAGTGGGGAAACATTTGAACTTTCTTTAAGCCCAGAGTTTCTGAGTTTGGGGCATGTTAGTGACAAAATTTGGTGGATGCAATAGATGTAGTATCTGTATTGACTGGCTATAAAACTAGCTAGAATGATTTGAATAGATCCAATGTCGTAACTCATCAGTACAAACTTCTCAGGAGAACTTGAACACACCATAAGAAGCGAATATTCCATTCCAAACATGGCCATAGGCAAATTAGCAATTTAAGCTAATACTGTTTTGCTATGTACAAGATATCATAGTGGAGGTCTGTGAATTGTTGTTCAGTCCGATTGATCTGATAAGAAAGTTACACTGAGCAAATGGGTGTATCACCAGACACATAGATAGACATTTAACACCCTTTCATGACTCAGGGGACTGTGATTGTCTGATCACAGACAGAATGAAGTGCCTGGTAACAGTGACAATGCGAATTAGTGTGTTCAGAATTCCCTGTGGCGATCAGCCATCATGCTTGTGCCTCTATGTACCAGGGGGGTTGCTTAAAGACAAGCCAAGTTAATTAGCGTTGTCAGTCTCTACCCCTGAATATCTCTTAGCCTGCCCCTTTGCACATCCTGATTTTGCTGAGTTAGATGTGTTCCTAGGTCAACATATTTTGTTGACCCTGGAACAACATTTTACTCCAAAAATGTATTCTTGACCATATCCCCACACCTAAACCTAACCTTAACCATGAGTAATCCATAAAATCAGAGGAAATGATAGATGAATGACACTGATGTACAAGCACCAAACAGTGATTTTAAGCATAAACTTCACAAAATCTATAAACTGGTTCTTCAAATCTGATTGGTTAGTCACAATGATGTTCCAGCGACAGCAAAGATGTTGTCCCAGAAACATGTCTCACTTGGTAAAATCAGGTTCTGCTGCCCCTTCTGAGACACTGCCGAGTTAAACAATATCCCCAAAGCTACAGACAAGCTAAAAGTACTCTCAGTGTCTGCCTCTGTCATACATTTGACCCTAAACTATTCTTATTTTGTAGATTACCTCACCGAGAAATGGAAAGAGATCAAAGACTTGGTTATTGGAGAGAACTCATGAAATCTTAGCTTGATGCAGTTTTATGGTTGAGGAATCCTATCTAGGTACTTATGTATGTTCTTATGTACAGTTTTATGTCAAAGCCAGCTTATATGTATGTGTTTGTCAAAGTAAATCATGATTTAGAAATACAAACCTGAATTTTGGGACTGAATTACTGAACCTACTGTTTTTTTGTGTGTGTTTCTACTTTGCTCAGATGTTCCAGTTCTGTTCCTGTCTCAAGAAAATTATGAGGTGAACGACACAAGCAAAGAAATTCAAGGGCAAATGTGAGAGATAAAAGTCAACCTGAAGAGATGCATTGCCCAGTCCTGGACTGTCAAGATATGCTACACCACAGAGGACTGTGCACACAAGCTTTGAATTGGAAAGTAGGGCATTAAAGTTGTTAGGATATCTTCTCACTGGTCAGCCTGAAAACTGTATCCCATTAACGTTTTATTTGCCTTGATATTTTTAGGACTGTAATGATTACAACTACTGCAGACGTACACAGTAAGAGAAATGTGTCTTGAGGTTTTGCTCTTGGCTATGAAACCATAATGCAGACTTTTGGGACATACTCACAAGCCTACCCTTCCAATGTTTCATGCTCTTCAGGACTTACACAAAGTATCAGAGTATTACACAAAGAGTATCAACAAGGTGGCTTATTGAGTGTTTAAATGCCCGTGTGGACTAATGGGGCTGAAGCTCAGGATACACCCAGTCCCACTTTTGCATATAAAGACATTTGCTTATAGAGACTATTTGTGCCAAAACCGGAACCTACTCTGACAGCATTACCAGAAAGACTTACACAGAAACCCTCAGTCATGTGACCTGAGGAAAGGACCAGTCACATGCTCTGCTGCCATCGGCTGGTCTGTTTTATTTATTTTATGTTTTTTTGTTACTGCAGCATTTACCATGTTCAGAGTTTTCCAAATGTCAAATATACTGTGTGCTGTAACTGAATTTTGTAAATCTAATTAATTGTTCATTCACATTTGACTTGTGAAAGCAGACAAAAAACCCACAGAGTCAAATTTTACACCTATGTATTTACATCTATGGTCCATACACTACTCTTGGATAATATGGTGAGCAAAGAGCCCAACCATTTGCCAACCGTTCACAGCCATAGCAATGGCAACCCAGACAAAACACCTACCACTGTGACTGTGCGCTCAGTGCTCCTCAACCGGAACTCTCCAGATATTGAAAGCAGACTTAAACGGAGAAGAAATCGCACACAGCAAGTACGTTTTAAAGATTTGGAGGATGATGATGTGTCTAATGATAAAAATGAGAAGATGAGGAGTAAGAGCCCAACAGAGGTTCCAAACTGGCAGAAAGAGTTGACAAACGGGCCCTCATTGGTGGGAGCAGTCCGCGGGGACATGGAAAAGACAATTGGAGCAGTGACAGCATTTTTGAAGAGAGCACCACCGCACCCACTTACCCCTGGGCCTGCCAGACGGTGCTGGGTCCCAACACATCCCTGTTCGCTCACATTGCCACTGCCAAATCAGCCATGCAAAAGTACAGCCATACAAACCTCACCCAGTTTGCAGAAGCCTCCCTCGCTCTCTGCCACACAGACTCGCAGTCACAGCCTGGGGGGAGCCTGGGAGGATGGAGACTCCTCTGATGAGCTGACTGCACATGTCTACATTCCACCTTGTAGATCAAAGAAGAGCTCTGTCCAACATTGTACCCCTGCTGAGCAATCAAGGGTCAAGAGAACTGAGGACAATCAAACTGCCTCTGTGGGTACATCAACACAAAAACAGTCTAGAAGGAGGTGTAGGAGGAAATCTTTAAACAGAGCAGCAAGTGATCCTGGGAAACCTGAGCCTCATTTTACTTCCCCAACTAAAACTGTGCACAGAAGCCACCAACAGTCTAAACAACCCAAGAAGCTTCCATCCAAAGCTGTGGCGCACAGAACTTCACCAGATATTGTATCCATGCAGTGTTCCCCCACGCCCAACACAGTTCATAATATGCCTTGTAGTGTCTCTTCCACACAGACTGAAGCAAGAATTGAGTCAAAAATCCAAAACTGTCCCAGACAACACAACATCTTTGCAAAAACCTAAAGTAGATCCTGCATCTTGTCCATCTCACACTGCACCACCTACATCAACCACATGTACCAAAGAAACATCACAATGTTGCCCACAGCATGCTGCTGCGGAGAACATCAGTTTGACCCCTACTGTACTAGAGCCTTTATACACTACCACAGCACAAGTCCTATCCACTGTCACCACATTCTCAACACATGGGCAATCATGCATGTCTCTTACTGAATCTACAGGGCATTGTTGCACACCTGCTATTCAGAATACAACAAAGAATACTCCCCCATTACTAGAGTCCCAAAGAATTCCAGAGTCACATACAGATCCCACAGCTCCTGGCCAATCCATGCCTTGTTTCCAGAAGTTGGAGGAAACAATTGCATGCTCCAACACTGTCGGTTCAAAGGCAGTGTCCTGTTCTCAAGGAGCACCTGCAGTTGCCTCTACATTCATTTCCACACAGCCATGCCAGAAGACTCCAACACAACCCATGTCATGTGATAACACCTCAAATCAACCTGTGTACTCTGGGATATATCCAACACAACCTGTAACTTGTATTCAGTCTGTGCCAAGATGTATGAGTCCTCAAAAGAATGAGCCATTGGGTAGGGCCCATAGCCTTCCTGTACAGACTCCTAAATCAGCTACACACACCCCAACACCTGTTCAGTCTACATCATCTTGTAAAAATCCAATGCAGTCTATACAATACTGTGTCAAAGACAAACTAGCATCCTGTGCCACTGTTCCACACCCTGTCTCACACTTCAAGGGCCCTGTTGCAGCTGCGGCACATGCCATTCCTATTGCACAAACTGCAGTACATTGCATTTTGGATCAACAAAATGTGGTAACCCATGTGACACCTTCCATGCCAGTTCTGATTTGCAAATCTTCCACACAACCTGCACCGGGTACCCTTTCTGTTCAAGCATTGCCACACTGCAACTCTAGTATGCAAAATGCAGTGTCTTGCAGTAATCCCTCTCAAATTGTGCAACCTTTTAAAACAGTTTCACACTCCAAACCATTTCCACAAAATATGTCACCTATTCTCTGTCCGCGTGAGACAATTATGTACGCAAGAAAACCCCAGGAAACTGTGCTTCCCTCTGCTAATTTCAGGCATTCTTTACCTTCTTACGCCTGCCCTCCACAGACTACTCTGTTGTACTCTAATGCTGGGGCGAACCCCTCCCCTCCTCAGGCCTTCTGCTGCACTCAGGACAGACGTGACAGGAGAGAGTTCATGCTTCCTCCCCCACCACCTCCTCCTCCTCCTTACACCCCCCGCAAAGAGGGCTCCTCTACTCCTGGACATCACCGTAAGCCTCCTGTCCCCAAAGCTGAGAGCTACAATGCTGAAAAGGACGGAGTGAAAACTGGGGCAGTGAAGCCAAATGCTGAAGCAGTAACTCACTATCAGGCAGGTGAAACCCCACCTCCTATCCCTCCCAAAAGTAAGGCAAGAGCTATGGTGAGGCCCACCTGTTTAAGTGTCAGAAGGGTGATCCTCGGCCCCGAATCCCAGGCCAATGCAAACCACTTGCCTCCTACTGGGGGGACAAACCCCCAGGCGCCCCTTGGACAAGTAGATGGCCAAGCGGACACACTGCGGCAGGTGCAGGAGCTACTGGGGGGTCTTATGTCTGGGACTAAGTGTAAGCTGGACCTGGCAAAGGCTAAAGAGAAACTGTTTGGCCCAAATGGCCCTCTGTACGACATTGGGGCTCTGCAGTCTCAGCTGCACAGCCTGGAAGGAGTGTTGGAGACCAGCCAGAACACCATCAAGGTTTTACTGGACGTCATTCAGGATCTAGAGAAGAAAGAGGCAGAGCGAGACGGGTGAGTAAGCGAGTGATTCAAGGAATAACACAGTAAGAAGAAAAACTATGAATTCCAAAGCATATTTTTTGTTAAAGTCAAATTGGTAACAGCAATAATGAGACATAAACAGCAAGGAAATAGTTCCAACTCTCTGCTTTTGCCTATAATCCTGTGTTGATGCCATTAGCATGTTCCAGCAGTGATAGCTGTGATGCTTTTTAAACCGCCCTCCCATCTGTCCACTCATCAAGTTCATCACTGGGGGATATGATAGTTTTCATAAGAAAGCCCTCTCAGCATGTCTTCTTGTTGAGAGACTTTATAGATTTCTGTAGACTATAGAGAATGTGCCAGCGCATTTTACTTTGAAAAGTCTCAAGTAGGATGTGTCAAGACATTCAGTGATTAAAATTGTTTGCCATATTCTGAGAGATGCTTCTTAGCAAGACACCAGAATTGTATTACTTTTTACAAAAAAAAAAAGTAATAATAATAAAATTAAGAAAGCATTATTTGTCAACAATAACAAATTAAGCGTTTTCAAGGCTTTTTATTATTCTGGTTCTGCTGTACAATCGTAAATTTATGTGGTCTGATGCGTTGCACTTTGGTGCATGATTGTAGATGATTGTTACGTGGTAGTGTAGTATTTTGTGTGGTTCACGGGGAAGATGTGTATTCGTGGTCTGGTTTTCCCTGGCGTGTTTTTCTTTCTTTTTCTTTTGTTATTCTCATTGTAATGACTCACAGGTGGAGCTGCTCTAACGAGTTACCTGATTGGTGACTGGAGTGATTGGCGCTGTATTTAATTCTCCTGAACCATGGATCTCTGGCTCCTCACTCTCATGGCTTCCTTGATTGAAAGACATATGTGTTATTTATGTAGACATTTGATGTAAAACGCTATCTTTTGCTAAGTTATGATTCTTTTTGTTAAATCCTGATCTTTATCTAATTGGAGCATGTTAGGGAGGTGGGTGCTAGGGATGGGCGATACCACATTTTTTTCCATGCGATAAGATACTGATACTTTTTGTTACAATTTTAACAATGCCAATACTGCTTATAGTTTTAAAAGTGTATGTGATTTTTTTTTTCAAAATAATCTTCATTTTATATAAAAAATAAATAAATAAATATATATATATTAATTTGCAGTTACTATTAGGGCTGCACAGTGTGTCGTTTAAGCATCGATATCGCGATGTTCGAATCCATGATAGTCACATCAAAGGATGTGCGATGTAGGTTGTCGTAGTTGATTCGTTATTCATTAACTGTACGGGCCAGCTGCTTTTTAATAAATATCAAACATTCAATTCAATTGTGCATTATAGCTGATACCTACATGAACAATTACAGTTGTTTTTATGACTGTAAAGTCATTCTCCTCAAATGCTACTGACATTAGAAAAATGTATACCAATATCGCATGTAACATTAGAGACGGTCCCTAAATTTGAGACTCTCGAACGTCCAACGTCAAGCCAATTTAATTTTTTCATAGTTTTCTTTTCTCTGCGCCGGATTGGTGATGTCCTTTACCCAGGCATAGATGTCCATCCATCAATTATGAACATTCAGCCACAAACATGAGGTGCGAGCGGTCGCGTGAGCGGATGTATAAATATAATAATGTATCGATACTTTGCAGAAAATATCGATACCAAAGTAGAAGCTTCTGAGTAGCGATATATCGATACTGCAGCATCGATGTGCACATCCCTAGTGGGTGCCTTTTTAATTTATTATTTGTTTTCTCCTGGTTATGATAATTAGGGAGGGAAGCTTTTGTACTTTTTGTCGTTTTAATTTAATTCTAGGTTAATATCTTTAAAATGAGTTAACAAACTCTGTTTTGTTATTTGTTTTGGCTTTTCCCCCTTCTGAAGCTTATGTTGCTCCTGTCTACTTCTGTTTAATAAACTTACTTTTTCTCTTTAGAGAGTGTTCTTGTTGTTTTGAAGCCTTGGGAGTGAGAGCGGGGACTCTAGGGAGTCTGTTGATTGGCTCCCTGTTTATTGTTATGAATGCTGTTGTTGTTGTTGTGTGTGTGTGTGTGTGTGTTTTAAATACTCTTTGAGTAGAGATTTGACCTCATTTGTAACATGATTCTAGTTCAAATCAATGCATCCTGTTCAATGCTTTAATTTTTATTGTTCATAGTAGCCATAGGTAGATTAAGTTTGTAAAAGAAAATACAATTAAAACTGTAAAAGCTGTAAAGCTCTAAAGCAGAATATGGCAAACACTTTGCATTTCAATGTCTGATGCTACATTATATTGCTACATAATACTATTACACTTTTTTATCAAACATTGGAAACTGATAGACTGTGGATCAATGCATGTATGTACAGTATGTAAGATGTGTTTTTCAACATGAATGTCTGTGCAACAAAATATGAATGCAGTCCAAAAACAAATGAATCAAGTAAATTAGCATTTTACAAATTCCAATTTGTTGCATGAAATGAACATGTTCAAGAATTGTGTTGCATTAGTTAATTTCATTTAAAACCAAACAAGCCATAAAGATACACTTTTGAGTGTGCCAAGGCTTTCATTATTATCTACAACATAATTTTAAGTATGCATGTGTGAATCTGTCACGTTATTACAAAATTAATCAAAATAAAATCCGGGCTATGAACTATGAAAAAATGTTCAACTCTGCTGTATGCCTTGTTGGACATTGCTTAAACACAACCAAAAATGTATTTATTATATCTTGAATAAGGAATGAACATCATTATGGCATAATGATCATTATAAAAGCTTGATGATTAAGAATTTTTTATATCATGTCTTTAATGAGGTAGAGTTACACACAGATGGGAATGATTTCTGAAAGGAAAGCGACACCAATTTCATTCATCTACAGCAAAAATTCAATTTCCAAGATAAGAAGCAATAGGCTGAAATCCTTTAAAAATTCATGTCTGTGGCATGCTAATGATGGACCAACCGTGCACTCAGATCTCAGATAGTGGCTCTGTGTTCTTTTTGGCACTAACAGGCTTCATCTTTGCTCTTTATTTATTTCTTATATAAGCTGTTGTTTTATTGGAGTTATTTATTTCCAGAATTGATTGAAGTTAAATTACATGCCATCGGTCAGAAACGTGATTTTACCATTATTCTTCAAATATGATTTAAAATGCATTTAATTCAAAGCACTGATATTTGCGACTGTAGTTGTTATGTTGTAATGCAGCCTACTGCAGAAGCTACTCACAGACCAGAAGTCGCTGCATATTAGTTTGATTGTAATTACTCTGATGCTACTAAATGTCTTGATGGAGTCATCCAAGCTAAAACACCCAGTTTGTTTTGAAGTTTGTTGCAATACCTTAACTTTTTTTTAGACATATCTCTGAATCAATATTCATTGAAAAAAAAATATTTTCAATCAAAATCCAAACCCTACAGTACACTACCTATACGATTAGAGGACTATGATTGGTTAAGATTGTTTGCACAAAAGCATCAAATAGTATTGAT
Organism: Carassius auratus; assembly: GCF_003368295.1. NCBI lineage: Eukaryota > Metazoa > Chordata > Actinopteri > Cypriniformes > Cyprinidae > Carassius > Carassius auratus. The sequence continues at coordinate 8,961,992 of NC_039247.1, read as the reverse complement.
TAAGGAACATCTCATGCTTGTGAAAAAGTAATCTTGAAATCAATATGCACTTTATTTACATTCTTAATACACTATTCGTATCTTATTATGAGCGATTAGTCGATGCACATCAATACAAAATATTAAAAAATGCAATCACTTTTGAAATTTCTCTGCTTTTGAAACAACTTTCCTTTTGCAGCTGATGTCACCAAGGCCTCTTATTTTTCATCCCCTTTCCTTCCATTTGCATGACTGCATTCTGTATGTATTGCCATTCGGCAATCTGATTGATTCCTAATGGATAAAATCAAGTCTCGTTCTACTTTTGTTCTTGTTTTGTTGAATACTCTATATTACGGAAGTAAATTGGAAGGTTTTCTTGTATTCAGTAGGTATTTGTGACTTCTCTGAGCAGCATGAAACTTGGAAAAGTGGATGATGTCTGAATTTCTAGCTTGCAAGAAAATGAACTTATTGAATGGTTCTTCAGGTCATTAAATGTATGATAGTGAATATCAGAACTCAGAACTAGAACAGTGGAGCTGAAGTTAAACAGCAGACTCGCCAAAGAGAAGGTTTCCAGAAGACACCATGGCCTACATTAGGGCATTTTCTTGCTTTTGCGAGGGTATTTACAGAATGCAGAAATGGGACAGTGCTCAGGAGATAATACAGCTCTGAGTGAATCTGTTTTTTTTTTTTTTTTTTTTTGAATGACCATGTAACACGTGTTCAAAACATGCACTAACTAGACTCACTATTCACTAAAGCACACGCAACATTTCATTGGTTAGTTCACTCACTCTCACTCTCAAAGTGATGCACTGATTGCATTGTCATATTTTCATCTTTAATTTATTTTCATTGCATAATGCTTTTTATATGACTTCAGAAGATTCTTCCATATAAAAGGGATATGGACTTTCTTCTGTTTAGAGCTGGACAGATTCACCTGTACAGTAGATTAAAAACAAGAACTTAATTAAATAGCAGGGGCAGTTTTTGATTTAATGTTGACTTATCTTTTCATGTTTATGTCAGCTATGGAAATGCTCTGAATATATAACTGTAGCTTGTCTATCTCTACAAATGTCAGTGAAATTGATTCTATGGTTCTCCTTAGATGTGCATCTTATTTTAGTTCCTGACTGTACAAAGCGCATGGGAATTTTTAGTGAAGCAGGGCTTCATAAACCCAGGTTAAAAGCAGTGCTAACACCGTTTCAGAATAAAAAGCATGAAACCTGACTCAACACAACCTCAACAGAGTTTCAAAAGAACATAAGTCCAGCATTTATCATAGTGGGAAAAGCCTTAGAAAGTAATGATTTTAACTGAGGATAATTTGAGGCGGTTTGCTTCCTACATCTTATAAATGCACACAAGGTTGTTTTTTTTTATAGCTGATGAAGGCCTTAGAAATACAACTTTTTTGTTCCTTTGAGAACACTCAAACACTGGTGTGCAAAATTAGCTCATAATTGCTGCGTAGTATTGCTCGCTGGTTTGTTTGTGGCTCATATTAATGTAATAACATGGAGAACGGTCTTAGAAAAGGTAGAATGAAAAGTAATATGTAATTTGTAATTCTGTGGCCAAACATAGCTCAGTTTTAGCCCCTTAACCCTGTAAAGCTCATTGTATCATATGTTTGCTTAACATGATCAAAACATATATATATATATAGCGCATTGTATTATGTTTTGAAACTACAGAGCTTTGATCATAAAACTAAACACAAATATCATCCTAAGACGTATTATTGGAAGTTATTGAGTGACAAATGATATGTATATGCATTGCATTCTGCTATACTGTTAAAGATAAAGATCACATTGATTTACATAATAAGCTATCAGAATTTCATCTCACATTTTGGTCATATAAATATCAGCATCTGCACCAAATAGCACATATTTGCTTAATTTGGGCTTCTGGATAAAAAAAAAGAAAGTATTTTTTACTCCATATTCTCACTATATCATGCTACATGAGCTATAAAAACCTGATGCATCAGATGATATTCAACAAAAAACATGCAAACTTTTTTGTTTTAGATTTCATCTAAAGGTTTAATAAACTGTTCAATTGGGGGAAATAAAATTCTGATTCTTTTTTTATATGTCGGGCTGTAAAGGGTTAAACTGTTATTGCTGATATTATGGTTCACTTTTCAGGCTGTGTATCTCTTGCAAACTCCTCTTTTCCATGGGTAGTCTTTTAAGTTTAATGGCAGTTTTAGGAGTTCCACGTTTTTCATGCATTCTATTTTTATATAAGTCATTAGAAATTAGGAGTTATTCAGAAATATTAATACAGTACATGTACGACTCGTTTAACCCTGTCATAGAATATTGTTGTGTTGTACAGCGTGTTTCTTTTCTTGTTTTTACCTCCCACACCTTTGGGGCTTTTTGCATTTGTGGAGGGTAACTGGAGTAGGTGTTGTTCATAAGGCCTTGTCCAGGACCAGTTTTCTCAACCCCAGTCCTAACAGAATCAAGAGGAGGAAACTGATCCGGGATCAGAGGATCCAGGGTTATTTTACATCAACACAGATGGTGGTGGGTGAGGTGGCTGGTATGTGGCTCATTCGAGCCACGTCAGAGCCCAGAGAACACAAACAAGGCCGTGGATCAGCCGGGCTCCTGATACCTCTAAGCTTGGGCTTACGCAGCCATCAGAGCTCTGGAGCGGCCAACTCAACAGATTGGATAATCAGACGCCACTGCTGTCAGATGTAGTTGAGCACAAATGTGAGTTTTAATGGTTAATGTTGTTTAGGTAATACAATTTGCCCATCTGGATATGTGGTCAGATTTCTGGATGTGCGTGATTGGTTCTTTCTGTAGACGTACATTGGAGTAGAACGTGCCCTATACCACATCGATTTTGGATATTCCTGAATAGAAAGTACTTTCTTTCAGATTTTTTTATTGTTCAGTGGCCATGTAAAATGGCACAAGTTTAATATTCTTTCTTGTGTGTGTGTGTGTGTGTGTGTTTTTTTTTAATGTTCCTGAACAGAAAGTTTTTGAAAATTATAACAAAAAGTTTTCCTCATGCATCTTATTAGTCATGTTCACCTGTTTAGTTCAATATTCTTGTTAGTTCCCCTCTTATTTAACCACGTGTTTTTCCCCAGTGTTTGTCTGGTCTCGCCAATTCTATCCTGTGTTGTGGATTGCCTGTGTTGTGATCAGATGTTTTATTTATATGCATCACATGATCTGAATGAATGCGGGATAGAAGAATTTTCATTCAAGGTCTCTTTTGACCTCCACTGTATTTGACTGAGATTAAAATTGGCCATGTTTAGTACAAAATGTTGTTCGTTTTTCCTTGAAAATCTTTTGTCCGTAACAATAACTCACTCTGAATGTGTTTGTTTGAGAGCGATGAACAGCCCTGCGTTTGACACTCTCCCTCCCACCCACTAAACATGACTCAGTGTGCTGGAGTCTACATCTCAGCAAGACACAAGCTCAAAGTGAACATGCCAAACTCACACCTGCATAGTAGGAAGCTCTTGCTCTTTCTCTCTCCCTCTCTATACTTGCGCAGATGTGTAAGCTTACAGCTTACAGTTCCATGAAATGATAAAACAAACCATGCTGTCATTTTTATTACCTTCAGCGGTTACAGAAATCCGGGTCTGTTTTTATCAAAATGCTTATGAGTGCTGCTCAGCCTTCATGTGCTAGGTCTGTCTGTCTGTCTGTCTGTCTGTCTGTCTGTCTGTCTGTCTGTCTGTCTGTCTGTCTGTCTGTCTGTCTGTCTGTCTATCTATCTATCTATCTATCTATCTATCTATCTATCTATCTATCTATCTATCTATCTATCTATCTATCTATCCATCCATCCATCCATCCACCCTCTCTCTCATTCAAGGGATTAATGGCTACCAGAAACCACTAATTTCAACCAAACACCTTATAGTCAATTAGATTCAAAAAGTTTAATTTAAGAAAAAAAAAAAAAAAATTATCTTTTTCTTTTTTTATTTTTTTATAATGGAAACGTCTTCCATGCTGTTAAATGAGACATAAAGTAAACCTGGTAATACCAAACTCTGCTACTTCGCTTTGCTTCGTAGACAGAGTCTGGAAAGGGCATAATTGACAAGCTTTTACTTTCTTTTGTATGGGGATTTTAAACTGTCTGAAGTTTAAAATCATTGGTTACCCGTAAGCCAATCACATAACGTTTGGTTATGACGTGTGTTATTCGCTGGCTCAGCCGCTTCGAACTTCTACTGTAAACACAGGAATGCTGCGAAAACAAAACCATCGAGTGAAATATTGGAGTGAACATGGCAGTTCACAACCACAATTATCGCCTTGCCAGACTTTGGCCTCCCCAGTTTCTCACTGACGATTGGTAACAGTTGGTAAATTTAACTTTTCCCAAAACCTGTCGGGACTCGGGAGTAGGGACACAACTTCACCTCCATTCAAATGTGAAACAAACACTCTTCAGTTGGCAAATGCTGGGAATATTCTCCACAACAGAGCGAATAGCATCCTGTGTCTCTGTCCGTTTTGGATTCCCCTTACCTAAACTACAATCCTAATTTCAGTGCTTAGCATCTATGTCACGGCTCTCAGCCTGTTCTCTGTTCGTTGATTGGCCGGCTGTTTTGGAGCCGGAGGAAATCTGGGAGACAGACTGAGTACAGAAGCGAACTGAAATTGAACGGAAGTACGAAGTCTGACATAGTCAGGCTAGGTTTCTGGTTTTCTGATAAAAAAATAAAAAAAAAACTAATCCTTTTAAGCCATTTCAAAGCAAACACATAAATATTGAGAAAAGCATAAAATAGCAAAATATCCAAACATCAACTCTCATGTATCAAGGTTTGTCTAGTGGCCACAGTCTGGCTGTAAATTGATATTATATAAAAACACATTTCTCTGCTCAGCTTCTAGTGTCTGTGATAACAGCAGAAACCTTTCATCTGTTTGGTGAACTGGTTTGCTCTATTGATCCATAGTTCGGATGAATAGATTCAGGCTTATTGCCATCAGGCCCAGTTTGCACTTCCTAAATGGTGTTTATCTTGTGGCTATCATGTGGCGTGACTGTAGGTTTACATAAGAGGAACCGATGAAGTCAATTACCCTGCAACTCCACATCCACTTTATCACACTGAGGTTATTTATCTGGAAAGTGACTCCTTTAAGTCAGAAACTAGTCAGACAGGGCATTAGACATACTGTATGAAATAGAAAGAAAGAGCAGTGAATACAGACACATTGGCTATAGAGGATATCTTCAGACGCTGCAGTACTGATGCTGGTGATGCATATGTGATATTGTTAGTCATTGATTTAGGCTACAGTAATGCAGCCATTTTCATTTTTCTTTGATTCGTTTTGCAGTTTGTTTGTCTTCTGGGAACATTTTCCAGGTATTCTGTCCCCAAAAGTGCACAAACCTGCTAAAACAGACTCAGGCTTTCTGTGAATGTCAGTACAAATGAAATTTGTCTAACCAAAGATTTATTCACTCACAGTGTTTGAGCTGATCCTAAAAGTGCTGTAAAATACAGTGCATTTAAAAAAAAAAAAAAAAAAAATTCCCCAACTTCTCATCAAAACAAAACACTTCAGTGGTGCTGATGTCAGAAAACCCAAAGACATAAAATGATTGACAGGCACAGAATGATCCTGATTGGCTAAAAAGCATAGGGCATGCCAGTGTATCTTTCATTTAGGAGACAATGATTGACAGACACATAATGTTTCTGATTGGCTAGTTTACAATATATAATATCTGTCAGGTAGCAACATTTTTGTGGTGTAATACGTTCATATGTTGCCACCTTCTATGGCATTGTTTAGTGTGTAAACATGACTTTAAACATGACTTAGAGGAATATTTCACCCAAAACTGCTTAACTGTATTTATGTTTTTATGTTCCAAAAACACTTATTTTTAATATTTAAATTGTAGTAACACAAAGTAGACAAATTGTGAACACTGCAATACCTGCAAGGAGTGATTTATTTTCTCTATAAAGCATAGAGAACAAAAATCCATCATTTGTTTACAGCAGTCAATGGCACCTTGCAGTGCATTCAGAAATGTATAATGCAAGGTTAAACGTCCAAACAAAATCACTCTAGAGACATATGTTTATCCAGCAGTTAGTGTGGTCTAGGGGGCAAACAAACACACACTGATGCTCCCGCTGTGGCAGTAAAGACACCCTAATTAATCACACATGCCCCAAAGGCATCCGTTTAGTGCTTGTTTCTTCCTCAATAAATGCCACCAAGAAAGTTCCATACATTTCCATTTTATTTAGTTGCTTTGAAATGCATTGCCAAAGGATTTCATTACACTGCTTTTGGTCACCAAAACACAGAGTAAAGTACATTAACAATTGCTTGATTACACAGAGATTATGGTCTTCGGTCAATAACCATTGAGCGCTACAGCAACGTGTTTAGTTCCATGGGGAGGGTTCCTGCAATTAGTGTGCTATACACCGCTTTCAATAAAACGCACCTGATAAATGGCGAATAACTAAAAATCTTTATACAATTAACTGTGATACACTAGCTAGGAGTTTCTAAAAATTGTGCACTTAAAATACACACTTACTATTGTGAAAAAATAAATAAATGTTTAGGCATAAATTTTAAATGTATGTATTTAGATTGCATATAATTGTTTTTTATTTAGATTACACAGTTTTAAAGTAAACTAATAAACTTAATGTGATGCATATATGTTCATATATAAATTAAATAGGTAAGAAACTGGTAAGATTTTTGCCAACCAAAAAATTATTGTTTAAACCAAATTGCTTATTAGTACTATTGCAGAATTCTTAATTTACTGTATGCATGACTGACAAATATGCATCACATTATTTTTAGTAGTTTATGTTAATTTTTTGTAAAGCAAATGCATCCTACATTTTTTATATTTTAGTAGTATGTCACATTTCTTGTTGAGATCTTAATTTGTATTTAGCTTGGACTATTCCTTTACATTTTGAATCTAGATTTCAGAACTTGCACAGTGCAAAAAATAACATGTGCTTTTCAACAGTGATTTCACATCTTAGCCTTTATCGCATTCAGATTGACGTTAGAGACAGTCACACTATTAAACAGGTTGACAAGGGGCTGAAAGAATAAAGGTGTAGAATTGGATGATTCACCTATTGTTGCTGTGAGATGAATGAATCAGTCATTTATTCATTTCACTCTCACAAATAAGACCAAAAGAGTGAGTGAGGGATTGACCAAAGTCAGTGAGTAAGGACAAGATTAGGATGCTGCATTAGCATGCTTGTCACATGGGCTGCTGAGTCTAAGCATGCGGCCAATTCCTTTCTGCACGAGGAAGAGTCTAGTGCACAGACTACCCTCAGTTCACAGTTACATGGAAACATAGTATTGTTACAAATCAGATAGATTTGGTCCTGGATGCTGATTGATCAATACCATTCCAGATCTAAAAATCTACAAAGCAGTCATACTGTTATGTCATAGTATATATGTATGTATATGTATTAAATTGTGAAAAATGTGATTACCAAAAATATTTTAAAGGAAAACATTCATGTGACAAAATTTCAGCAAATGATACATTATTGCATTACGTTTTGAGTAAGAGTTCATTTCGTTTTATCTTAAACAGATGAACGTGAATCTGGCAACGTTTTTTATTATGTTGAAGAAATAAAATATCTGGTGAGTGGACCTAAAAGGTTAATGTTCTTTCGCATTTGAAATATCATATAACCTGCTCTAAACCCTACATTAAGCCTATTATGTTAATTAAAACAAACGTGAGATAAAAACTCATAACCAAAGAAACCATGCCATTTTTGCTTGCTTCCACAAGTTTTTGACCTCTTTTATTGAGCATTGTGACTCATTTTACAGGACCTGTACCTGAGTGCTATAACGGGTAGGGTAACAAGCAAGTTTACTATGTCAGAAAAGCGAGAAGTATGCAGTTAGTTATCAGAATCAGAAATAGCTTTATTGCCAGGTGTGCTTACACACACATGGAATTTGTCTTGATGACAGAAGCTTCCAGTACACAGACAGGTTGACAAGTGACAAGGCACAGTACAATTTTCAAGTATCTGTACTTTACTGGAGTAGTTTTATTTTGAGTAACTTTAACTTTTACTTCACTACATTCCAAAGCATAAGATCGTACTTTTAACTTCACTACATTTCATAAAACATATCGTTACTCCCTATAATCTATCACGTGCTCCGACACGCAGAAGCGGTGTCTGATTCATCATGAAGGAACTGAGTCTTTTCAAAATAAACTTTAATCGGATCGCGAATCGCACCAAACGATTTGTTTACGAATTAGAATTATCCGGTTGCAGCTGTTCTGGAGTTAAATTATAAAATTGAAAACATCTATCTTTCAGTACTTGTTTACTTAAGTACATAAAAAATTTTGTACTTTTGTACTTTCACTTGAGTAAAATTGAAAAAGGAATACTTGTACTTTTACTGGAGTAATATTTATTTAATTTAAACTTTTTATTCATCAAAGAATCCTGAAAAAAGTATCACAGATTCCAAAATAATATTTAGCAGCAAAACTGTTGATAATTCTAATAATGAAAATTAAATTAAATTATACATCGAAGAATCCTGAAAAAAGTATCGTAGATTCCAAAATAATATTTGATAGCACAACTAGTTCTAATAATAAATCATAATATTTAAATTATTTCTAAAGATCATGTGACACTGAAGACTGGAGGAATGATGCTGAAAATACAGCTGCACATCACATAAATAGATTCTATTTTAAAGGATATTAAAATATAAACCATTATTTTATATATTTTATTTTTATAATTTAGAATTATTAATGAAATACAACCTTTTTGTTTCAAACAGTTCATTGAACAATAATAAATGAAGTACCTGAAGCTGACAATGAAGTAAATGTATAATAATTAGCAAAGATGATTAATTTAGCGCTGTAAATGCGCGCGTGAGGGGCGGAGACGCGCCGCGGTTGTCAGACGCGCGTGAGGACCAAACACAGCAGAACGGTAGGAAACTTCAAACCTCTTATTATTTCTCTTTTACTATAGCGATTTATTTTTAGATAGCCCACGTGATCTGAGTCTTTCATAGAGTTGTAGAGTTAATAGAGTCATTAGAGAAATATAGTTATTTTGTACATTCTTTGGTCGAAGTTTTCAGATCGGCACTTCGGAGCATGTTCGCGACTCGGTTGATTCAGATCGGCACTTCGGAGCCTGTTCGCGACTCGGTTGATTCAGATCGGCACTTCGGAGCCTGTTCGCGACTCGGTTGATTCAGATCGGCACTTCGGAGCCTGTTCGCGACTCGGTTGATTCAGATCGGCACTTCGGAGCCTGTTCGCGACTCGGTTGATTCAGATCGGCACTTCGGAGCCTGTTCGCGACTCGGTTGATTCAGATCGGCACTTCGGAGCCTGTTCGCGACTCGGTTGATTCAGATCGGCACTTCGGAGCCTGTTCGCGACTCGGTTGATTCAGATCGGCACTTCGGAGCCTGTTCGCGACTCGGTTGATTCAGATCGGCACTTCGGAGCCTGTTCGCGACTCGGTTGATTCAGATCGGCACTTCGGAGCCTGTTCGCGACTCGGTTGATTCAGATCGGCACTTCGGAGCCTGTTCGCGACTCGGTTGATTCAGATCGGCACTTCGGAGCCTGTTCGCGACTCGGTTGATTCAGATCGGCACTTCGGAGCATGTTCGCGACTCGGTTGATTCAGATCGGCACTTCGGAGCCTGTTCGCGACTCGGTTGATTCAGATCGGCACTTCGGAGCCTGTTCGCGACTCGGTTGATTCAGATCGGCACTTCGGAGCCTGTTCGCGACTCGGTTGATTCAGATCGGCACTTCGGAGCCTGTTCGCGACTCGGTTGATTCAGATCGGCACTTCGGAGCCTGTTCGCGACTCGGTTGATTCAGATCGGCACTTCGGAGCCTGTTCGCGACTCGGTTGATTCAGATCGGCACTTCGGAGCATGTTCGCGACTCGGTTGATTCAGAACGGGACTTCGGAGCAGGTGGACACACTCTAGACTTAATCATCAGTAGGGCTGTAAACTTCTCATCCATTGTTATTAAGGACGTGTCACAGATCGCAAGAGGGGAAGACTCAAGTGCAGGCAGATGGGAAGACTTTATTTACGTCACCAAAATAAACAAAAACACAGCGCAGCTGTTCTGGAGTCGATTCAAATGAACCGTTTAGTGCGAGTCTACAGAAGTAAGAACCGGTAGATCTTGTGAGCGCGCGTGCGTCTGATGTTGCTAAAAGTAAGTTATTAATGTCGAAATTTAGGATTAATTATTGAAAATCATATTTAGGTCAAAATTGTCAGTTGTTTGGGAACTAAATCCACTGTAAAGAGTGATCTGTTTAAGCCCACTGAAATGCTCCAGTGCAAACGATGCAGACACATCAATCAGCGTCTATGTGTTTTAGGTTAAAAAATAAAATAAAATAACTCATACATGTCCAAATTCCCCACTGCCGTAATATTAACAGTTTTATTAAAATGCAACCATGACGTCTTTTTTTATATTGTTAACTTCAGGCCTTATTATCATGTCATATATAACTGTCATGTTCTGTAAAACCACAAACTTTAAAACACTTTGTTCTTACTGGTGAAAATCAGGTGGTCATTTCTGTTTTCTCTCAGGGACATCACAGTGTAAGCTTCACAGTGAACATTACTCTCGTCAACGTAGTCCATATCAACAACAAAAATATATCTCGACTCCATATAAAGGTTATTTTGGAAAAAATCCCAGGTATTTTGAACAGTAGGATTATAAAAAAAGTGCTAATATAAAATTAAATTAGCCTATATAAAATTGCAAACATCTATCTTTCAGTACTTTTTTACTTAAGTACATAAAAAATTGAGTACTTTTGTACTTTCACTTGAGTAAAATTTAAAAAGGTGTACTTTTACATTTACTGGAGTATTAATCTTATTATACGTATCTGTACTTTTACTCAACTACTTGATTTGTGTACTTCGTCCACCACTGGCTAACGAACAAGTTTACTGTCAGAAAACCAATAAATATGGAGCTGGTCATGTGATGCAAACATTAAAATGTATTTGTTTAGAAATCATGCACTATGGTAAGCATGTTTTGAGGTCATAACATAGTATTGTAAAAGAAAACGGTTCAAAAATAACTGTTTATTTAACAATAATCTGCCCCTGTAATCATAATTTGTGTGAAAAGTATTACAAATTGTTGGTATTTTACTGCCACTAGTGATTATTTCAGCTGGAAACTGCAGTGAATTGAAGGTACGTTTTTGGAGTTTTACAAAAATGTAGGTAGAAAGAGGCTTAACTTTCCAATTGTTGGGTTTAGAAAAGCAATAAAGCTCTCGAGGCTGTGCAATGTTTTGAATGTAGTCACAGTTAAAAGGTTTGTAGACTGTGCTGTATATCATGCCTAACAACATCTTTTAACTGTGACTACATTCATGCATCTTGTTGATGACAGGTGCTATTACTTTTCTAACTGATTTTGCCTGGCAGATGATAAAATGGGTGAACAAATTTTGAGACCTGAGACATATAAAGAGGCGAAAATATCATGGAGGCTTGAAGATGGTTCTTTTGTTTTGGTTAGTAAGCATCCACCTATCAACTACATACTGTAGCAACCTTTTCTTCTTAATTTTACAAATGTAGTTTAATAGACAATGCACTGAAAATAATACGCTGTGGGGGTTTGCTTTGAAACTGTTTTGACTGTTAGAAAAAAAATCACAAATAATTACAAAGAAATGGCAAGTACCAAATTGAATTAAACTTGACATTTTGAAGTAGAAAGTTATTTTCATAGTGTATGCATAGTATGCACAATTTGTGTATGCATGTTAACTGGAATGACTAGAGGTTATTTGTCAAAAGTTACAGTAAAGTCAAGTCACCTTTTATATTGCTTGGTACAATACAAACTGTTTCAAAGCTGCTTCACCGTAAGAAGCGGAAAATAACAGAATAAATCATGCAAACTTCATCAAATACGAAATTCTATCATCATTCTTTATCATCAGTGTCATTATTTTGCTTCAGTTCAGTAAAGTAACAGTGCCAATGTTGCAAAATGCATTTGTTATGAAATGCTGAGGAGTGCTATACGTTTGGTTCCCACAATGCAATGTATCTATCTCTTAACTTTTATTTTGTGCAATAAATAAGCCCCAAAATGCTGTTTTATGCCCTGTACTTACTGTAAAAATAGCATGCAGTAGAGTTCATGTTGTTGTAGAAAGCAGTAAGGGGCAGAATAGTATATGATTTCCAATGCCGATCCCACTGTCCCTTAAACAAATATATATGTCATTTATCTAAAGTAAGTGCAGCACCAGGTTTTTCTAAGTTTTGATGAACTACACTGGTGGCATTACATTGCTGTCCATCACACTCAACAGTCCGCTTGTTTCTCAAACCTGACAGCATGTCTCCTCTGGGGATCTGTTGAGAAGAGAAAAATGCACTTGCCAAAGCTCTCAGACGTGTCCATTTGTTTCCAAACCGTGCTGCCTCGCGGTTGTCCATAAACCTTCGCTGCCATGTTATCCATGAGCTTCTGTTTTTAGAAGCATAAAGTCTGCCAACAATAATGATCTGATTTGCGTATAAATGAGTTGGGTAACATAGCATACTTATTCAAGATTGCCCTGATCCTGCATGTACTGTATAAACTGCTTGGATCGGCATCTTTCTTTGTAGATGCCCTGTATTTATAAACTGTCAGCTTCAAAGCATGCTGGAAAACTCTGGAAAGCTTGTTTTACTTTGCGAGGTTGCCTAGGAGAGATTCACTGTTGTATTTCAATCTGTCAACCAAGTGTTTTCCACAAAGACTTAATTGCTTCATTTTAGGCCAACTTTGTGGTGCATGGTTTTGTTCTTAGCTGAAAACACGTACAGGCTTAGAAATTACCCAGACTAGCTTGTCCAAATTAACAAGCATGAAAAAATGAACAATTTACTTGTACTTGCTTGTAAAGACAAATGATCTGAATCATAATTGTGTACAGCTTGTTATAGAAATAAATCATTATGCATTAAAGTTATGCATATTTCATAATTTTATAGATGCAAACCAAAATCACTGTTCAAAAGAAAAGAGCCTTGCTTGGGTAAATCGATGATGTTTAACACTTAGAAAGACAAGGAATATGAAATTGCATTCTGCTAGTAAATGTGTGCACAGTGAAAACAACAAAAAGAGGAAAATGACTTAATTTTGTGTCATTACAATTCGCTGTGATCCGTGCACTATCAAAGATGATTAGTCTTCTTTATAAGAATGTATTCATGAATCTTCAGCACATGGAGTAGAGTGCTCCATTATGTGATTATGATGTGTAAAAGGCTTCTCAATTAATTGTATTCTCTTGTTGGTTTTTAGTTTTTTCTAACATCTCTGTTAAAGCAAGTCACTCTGTAGTCATTAAACATTTGCTTGGTTGTGTCAAAGCTCTTTTGAATTTCTTCTAGACTATCAGAATAGCTTGGGAGTCGATCTGAGCTGTTATTTTATTTCAAAGAGGCTAAAATACAAAATTGCTTACCAGCAAATAAAATATCCAAAGATACAGCAATGTAAAAATACACAAAAATCTCTTCTAATATAACAATAGAGAGTAATATTTGAATCTCTTAGTAGAACAATATTTAAATTTATAAAACAATATCAACTAATATTTTAATCTTTTAATAGAAAAACAGACTCATTTTAATCTCTTAACAGAACAAAAGCGACTAATATTTTGATCTCTTAATAGAACAGTAGAAACTAAGATTTTAATTCACACAATACTGTGTGCAAGCCATTTTCTTCTACGACGTGTTTCCTGTGAAACAGGATATTCTCCAAGAGAAAATGAGGGATAGAACCTAACTTTACTCATCAGGATTTGAATGAATTGTGAAAGGTTTACTTTCCATGACAGAAAAAAAAAACAAGCCAAATTGTGATTTTGCTGAAACCATGGATAAATAACTGTTTGGCTAATGATTTATGGTATAATCCCCTGCATGACCAAAGAGACGTCAACAGGAAAAGAGGGGTTGTTTCTGAGGCAGAGCAAGTTATTATTTATATTAAGATATTAAGTTATTATAAAAAATATAAAAATAATAAAATAAAAAACATGCAATGATGAATGTTTCACAATAAGTTCATACACTGCATTTTTTTTTTTTACAAATATATATATTTTTGAAGATAAATGAACATTATTGTAGTGAATACTATTTCAGTCTTTCTACTTCAAAATGTCAGGTATTATTCAATGTGTCAGTCTTTTTTTATTTTTGTATATTATTTCTTAAAAAAAATGGTGTAGAAACTGGTCTACAAACTTTGGTGTTTTCATTTTGTAATTGATAGTAAATTCCACAGATAACTACAAGTAACACATTAAATGAAATGTGACATTTTAAACTAGGGGGACTGAAATAGTATTTTCTTGTAAAACATAGTAAGTTAAAAAAATAATTTGTTTACAGTGAAGTTTCAGTTTTGATTTTCTTGTTAACTTAACTGTTGCTGTGGCAATGAAATGACTTCTCACATTCATCTCAGATTCAAGTAGAACCTGTATGAATCAATTGAGCACCAGTACGTAAAATACTTCTGCTCTATATGAATCGTACACTTCTGTATTAAGTTAACCTGGAAAAGACAGATAATTAATTCAACCTTACACTCAAATCCCCACAGCGTCTCTCGCAATAATTAACACTGAAAGGTCATCCCAGAAAACAGATCTAAGAACACTTGGGGTATTTTTCAGATGTACTTGTGAAGTATGTCATTTATCAGTCTTCTGCCACATTTCTTAAGCATTTGTCCTGTTTCAGACTGATAAGAAACTTTACGAAAAGTGATTTGTATTGCTAAATTGTCACTTGTTCTTGTGCACAAGTTGCCATTGTGAGGTTACAGCACTATAAAAAGCAACTTCCCAGTTTACAGATGTTTTGAGTCAGTTGAAACTAAATAAATAAATAAAAAACATGTTAGACTAATATAATTGTGCAATACTTAAGATAACACTATTCACTGTTAACAAGCTGTCTACAAGTTGCATGCATATTACAAGCATATCTGCTGTTTTTATGCTTAAAAAGCACATGATAACTACCACAATAAATAACTTTGCTTGATATCAATAAGCTGCATATTAGAAGTTTATTGAATTAAAATTAAAAGGGAATATTTGTTCCCTAATCTAAAATGTTACCCAAAATTCCCCCAAAATGTTGCCCCAAGTAGTCAAACACACTTGTCTAAAGAAATTAATTTATTTTAAGTTAATTAAAAAAAAAAAAAAAAAAAATTAAGTGTTTATGATTTCACATCATATATTGCAGCAAGAACAGCAAACATGAAATATACAGTTACTATCTGAATTACATTGATAATTGTTTTGTTGTTGTTTAAATTTTTGTCTTTGTCTTCTCACTATTGATATTTATTTATGTATTTATTTTTTATTTTGTGATGTTCAGAGCTCATCTTTATACATTTGTTGATTTATCAACATTCTCACGATCTGTGTGTCAACTGCTTTGTAAGCATTAGCTTTGAATGCACCTTTAGAAGCATTTAGGAAGATATTATCCTTAATAACTTTCCTATGAAGTTAACAATATTTGAGAGGACCTAAATATCTTAATGCATTAAGTTGTGTTGAATTTTGAGATAAATGCATATAGAAGTTAAAGCACAGCTCGCTTTAAAAACAGCAGCAGGATTTGACCTGTCCTTCATGCACCATATTTTCTACATTTGCAATCCCTAATTTACTGGAATGTTCCCAAAGTAGCGAAATACAATTCACCAGATACTAGGGCTGGGATAAACGATTATTTTTTAAACGATTAATCTAGCGATTATTTTTTTCGATGCATCGATTAATCTAACGATTAATTTTTCCAGACCGATTCGATTTCGATTATCTCCCATTAATTGACTACTAACAATTTATACATGTTGATTTACATATCTGAATAAAAAACATGAATTCCTTAACATTGCAATATATGTTTATTGCTCTTAAAATTACAAAATAAAAGACTGACTAAGAATGCATTACTTTGCACTTTATATATAAGAGATAGCATTCAATAAAACCTTGAAGCCTTGAAAACATATAGCTTACTGAAAATAGCTTACTGAACACATAGTGCCAAGCTTACTGAAAAAAAGTTCTTCTTTCAGATGAAAATAACAACAACTTGATGTCTAGCATTCAATAAAAAAGGTCAACCAAAATACTTGTTTAGAGCAATTGAAAAACTTGAGGGCTTTAAGCTAATACAGAGAGTGCTTTTCCAAAAAAAAAAAAAAAAATTAACAGTGGGAGCCAGCAGCCTGTCATGAAAAAAAATCTCTGAATGCTCCACGTGAAACTTTGGCGTTTCGCCCTTTTTCTATCGTGTCTAATGATTTTGGTTAATATGCACGAGGGGGAGAGAGAGAGAGAGAGAGCGCAAGACAGCGCTCGTGTAGTTTGAAGACTGTGAGTGCGCGAGCGCGCGTGAAACTTTGGTGTTTCGCCCTTTTTCTATCGTGTTTAATGATTTTGATTAATATCCACAAGGGAGAGAGAGAGCAAGAAGCGCTCATGTTGTTTGAAGACTGTGAGTGCACGTGCAGCCGGGGCTCTCTCTCATACGCGCCCTGTCAGGCGCAGCAGTCATTCTATTCTACATCACTCACCAATCAAATAAGGCTCTGACAGCCACCAAAAAAAAAAACAAAGATCAATGCAGAAAAACCCCTTGATTTGGTTATATAACGTTGGACAGAATGTTGATCCAGCCATCGCGTATATTGAGCGCACATAAGGTAAACGTTTTGCAAACGTTTTTTAGAGAAATAAAAACAGGTCGACGAATCGATGCGCATATTTTGCGTTGACTTATTTTTTGCGTCGACGTCATCGATGAACTCGACGCGTTGTCCCAGCCCTACCAGATACCTTATATTTAATTTATTAAAATGACAAAATATTTTGAATGATAAGTAAAGACTATTTTTGGTTAATGCACCCTCTAATGTCGATCTTTTCCCTGTTTTTCTCATTATTTCTCTGAATTTCATTTTTTTTTTTTTAAGTCTTAACAAAATATCTGTAGTGATTGATGACCACCAATTATGACAGATTGGCTTTTTGGTTGATTTATTTATATGTGTATTTAGGATATAGTGGCTATATTTTATTTCAAATAGTTGTAATCTTTATTATTATTATTTTTCAGATCTAATGTCAAATGGCTTCCAGGGTATTAGGACTATTGATTATTTCACTGCTTTCCTCTTTTATTTTGGCTACTCTCACATCATAAGAATAGAAATGTACATACACACACACACACACACACACACACACAGGAGCTGTGTTGTGTTGATGACAAATGACTACGCTGCCCCCCAGTGAATGGGTTAACCAGCTTTTAATGAGCCTGTTGCCTTGATTGTGTGTGTGTGTGTGTGTGTGCAAGAAGAATGAGAGAGCAAGACTGATGACCTTTAAAGACATTTTACTTTAATGTTTAAGCTGTCACTTCTGCAGTTAATACACTATGTAGATGCGTATACAATTTTATGGATGGATAGCAATAATACATATAGAAAAACTAAATATTAGCAGTCATTTTTATAGCTGAAATAGAGCTGAAATAAAATATAAAAATTGAAAGCCTGATGGAAAGCTTAAACTTAAATAGATAGTAGAAATTTTGCATTTGCAACTGAATACATTTTAAGTTTTGAAGACATTTTAATTTAAGTACAGAAATAAAAAAAACTTAAGTACATCTTATTAAAAATTAGATGAAAAAAAAAACAACTACAAAAAAAATTAATAGAAAGTGGAAATGTTGTGTTGGCAACAAAGTGAACTAAATTGAATTCGAAGTACAGAATTTGGTCAAACTAAAACAAAAAAATCCTAAAATGCAAAATAAAATTAAAATTTAATCAAAAACAAAAGAAGCTAAATAAATTATACTAAAATAACTGGGATGAATGGATGTACGTTACAGATAAATGTTTTGTGTAAAGTGCAGGCTATTCTAAATATAAAGCATCTTTATATTTAAAAAAAAAAAAATAAATCTTTATATTTTTAAAAAAAAAAAAAAAAAAAAAATGAATCAAAGATCTTAACATAAAGTTTCTCTATGATTGATTCCCATCTGTGGATTATTTACGCGCTGCTCAAGAACCTCAGGATTACCATCAGCTCTTTAATTCCAGAAGCCGAGGAATGCGAGGAGGAAGATTCCGTAAATCTGTGATGTTTAATTAGCCTCCATTGTGTCGAGCTGCTAAATCAGGCTAGCATTGTTATCCCATGTGAGACTCCGTAACCGTGTGACATGTATGCATGCGTGCATATAGTCTTCCTGCCACATGCTTTTATTTAACAGCACCTGGTGTCTGTGTGAAATCATAAGCATTGCTGTAATATAGTGCAAAAAGAAGAGCCCTTAAAAGTGCTAAATGCTAAAATACTTACCCCCGTTTCACAGACGAGGCTTAAGCCTAGTCCCAGACTAAGTTTGAGCCGTTTTAACTGATTGATCTTAAAATATGTCAGTGCCCTTGTATTGTCTCAAGATGCACATGAGTAGTGTTTTTTTCTAAGGCATGTTTATAAAAATGACTTAAATTTCCTGAATGAACTATGGCCTAAACCTTGCTTAACCTAACCCCAGTCTGTGAAACCAGGCCTTAATGTGCAGACACAACTACAACTAATCCATTTGTGTGTTGATTTCCCGAAGATGTCTGTCATAACTGCATGTAAATTCAATGCATGCATAATACAAACTTGGCATTCTCAGAATATGCCTTCTGTCTCACACTCGCAATATATAAACACACACTAACAACAGTGTTTTAATTAAGCAGAATGATAGTATGGTTCTGTTAGCTGTGACTCACTCTTACATAACAGTCAGACACTCAGAAGCAATGAACATGAGCTGCTTCAGCTGCGTTTGATTTAACATACTTTACATGCTTTAGGTTGTGCAATAAACAATCTATGTGTTTTGTCAGCAATAGCATTAAAGTTATTAGGTCTTCTTTCATTATAACATGCTCACAGTTTAAAAAACCCCTGGTAATTGTTACCTTGTGTGTGTTTCAGAAGACACACGTACCGAACAGGACAGGACATTGAGAACTGTGGCACCTGCAGAGACTGTGCCTGTATCATATACAGGTAAGAAACATTTAATTTCAAAGTATTTTACACTCAATGGAAGTCATACACTGGAATAGAGCTGAAATGAATTGCTTCCCATTTTAGGTCTTAATATGCATGAGTTTGAGGCAATGTGTTTACTAGGGAAATATGCAACTGTCCTTGCTAAATAGTTAGTTGACTGTTAAATATGAGCCGGCTTATTACTTTTTAACGTCCTGGTGAATAATACGTCAACATATGAATAAAATGTGATCTTTTAAACTTGTTTGTAATTATACTATTAGTCTCAGGCAAAAAGATGCTTCACAGAACGATGCATAAGTTGCATAAGTCTGCAAAAACTGCAAATCTTTTTGCAAAAATCAGCTGGTCTTCAACTGGTGTTTTATATATGTGCACTGTCTAATATGCTGGTTTGGTGCTCAAGTAAAAATGTTATTATCAGTATTGAAAACGCGTTTTTATTTAATTTTTTTATGAAAAGCATTGAATGCAATTAAATCAATTAAATGCATCCTTGCTGAAAAAAAGTATTATTGTTATAAAAGTGTTATTTATTTAGTGAAATTATTTTAAAGATGTTTTTTATTAAGACATTTAGCGAGATTTTATTTTTATTTTTGCAGTGTAATGTGTTCAATTAATGTCTAGTCATTTGGCGCGAATTCATGTCTCATATGTTAAAAGCAAGACAAATATGGCAAAAAAAGGCTCTTAAAATGTGTATTTTCTTCCAAGAGCATCAAACCAGGTCTAGGCACTAAACTAAAACCACTTGAGAACTATGCTTGACACAGTTCTGTGAATCTGTCTCAGTTCACTTTGAAACAATATCATGTTTACAAGTTCCCAGTCTGCTACTATGAGGGCTTCCAAAGAAGGCATCACTGCATTTGGCAATGTCTGTGAGGTTTGTGCCACTGCGTCTTTGAAAGATATTCAACAGTTATGTTTGAGACAGTAGCAAGTAAACAAGCCAAGTGTCCTTTAGATCATCTTAATTTTATTCAGCAGTGCGTTTGGGTTGTATCTGATTTATGCATCTGAGCAAGTCATTGTGAACAACAATCAGACAGTCTGTTCCCGTCTTAAAACAAATGATTCTTGGCCAGAATGTGCTGCAATGTGGATCAGACAGTCAAAAGTCTGGCTATGTGAGACTAAGGATGTATTCACTCCTGTCTTGTTTGATTGAAAAGAACTCTGGTTCGTTTCCTCCTTTGGTGCGGATCTATTTGGCAGGTGTGTATATAGCAATCGCACTCTTTTTCGCACCAAACAACCTAACGGAGACCCAGCTGAAGAAGTGTTCTTAGTTCGCTTCCAATGAACTCTAGTACGGTTTGTTTAAGGTGTGAATATGACCCCAATGTTTATGAAAACATTGTATTTGGTCCGGGCCAAAGTAAGTGAACTAGCGGACTTTCCTGGTGTGAATACACCCTGAATCTAAGGAAGGTTCCTTCTTCCCAAGGT
The DNA here is from genome assembly GCF_003368295.1 of Carassius auratus. NCBI lineage: Eukaryota > Metazoa > Chordata > Actinopteri > Cypriniformes > Cyprinidae > Carassius > Carassius auratus. The sequence continues at coordinate 8,941,255 of NC_039247.1, read as the reverse complement.
ATAATTGCCTGTTCTTACACAACCTTCCCCGCTGCACAATGTCTACCAAAATCAATAACAGCGGCCCACGTCACCACATATTTTAATCAGCTCCAGCCTAGAATGAAGGTGTGAATAACACTCCCAGAGGAGACCTGGAGAGTCACAAACACTTGCACACACACAAATGTGGGCATATGTGGTTGGTTAAAATTAGGAAGGGGGCGGAGTGACACAGATTACACTTATGAGAGCTTTAAGTCAATGTGAAACTCAGTTTGCAGCCCATTTACCTTATATAGACTCTAAAAACTGAAGGATCCAAAATGTGTTTTGAAGTGATGCCTTAAAGAACCATTCTTTGGTTCCCCAAGAACATTCTTAGTAGAACCTTTTTTTTTTTCTTAGAACCTTTTGTGTAATGGAAAGGTTTAATGGAACCATCAATGGCAATAAAGAACCTTTTTTTTAATAAGAGTGTAATGCGATGTTTTTCTGAGAGAAAGAAGGTTCAAATGTAACAGATGTAGGGAATTGATTTTACTTTGAAATATGGGCGTTACTTACTGGTTGAAAAGTATGATGGAGCACAGTTATTAAAAGAATGAATGACATTATGTGTTTGTGTGAATATGTGATTTTTAAAACATTTCCTTTTAATTTATTTGTGCAAATAAGCAATTTTACTACTGTGTCAGTTCATTACTATTCTGTGCTCTGAAGCAAAACCAGTTTAGGAGACACATTTGAGATATTTAGGAGATGTCGTTTGCCGGTTTTGTTTCCTGAGATTATCGTCTGTCCATGTCCAGTTTATGCATCATCCTATAGACAGCATCAGATGCACAAATGCTGGACTTTTAAGGACGTCTGAACTGGAATCAGTCAGTTAACAGGAAAGGAGATTGTTCAGTATGATGGGGATCCACGTCTGTGAGCTCAAAAGCACAGAAACAGATGAGCTGAGAGTGAGACGGAAGGATAGAGAGTTGCCAGGTCCCTGCTGAGATCTGAGGAAGAAAGACAGAGACAAAAAAGGAACACGTCCAAGTCTGAGTGCGATTCCATCTGTGGGGGGAAATGAAAGCAAACCTGTGCTTCAAGAGCCGACGACTGAGAGAAGAAGGTATGGAGGAAGAAAGCAGGAGATGGAAAGGATAAATTTAGAGTGATTACAGGCTAGATATTTTCTCTTGTGTCTACCCAGAGAGTGATTTAAATATTAATGTTGTCTGCGATTGTTTGGGTTTCCTGTCAGTAAAGCACTTTACCAACAATGTGCAACAACATCAGGGATTTAGGGTTTAAACCTGACGTTTGAAATAATAGTCTGAAAAGTTTCATATCTTGAAATAGAACAGGTTTTTTTTTTTTAACTATAATAATTTATACATCAATCTTATACAAGTACATCATCAACATTTTTTTTTTTTTAGAGGCCCAGACTGAGTGAAAATATGCAATTTGGTGTAGACGCTAATACAGGATTTATATGACCAAAAACTAAGATGAAATTCTGAGAGCTTGAAATAAACATATAAGCTGCTTGTGTGAGTGTTCCTGTATCAGTCGGAAATAAAATCACAATAATGTCTTTTCATGTTGCGTCCTCCATGAACTGAAGATGAAGATAAAGGAATATGTTTTAGTATTGGATAAAGGCTTTGCACATTGTGCATTTGGGTCTCCTGATGCTAGACACATTTAATGTTTTTGTAAGGTTTAATCTGTGAAAAGGTTATGATGAAGGAATGATACTTGCCTTACTGCTGTATTAAATCAATTTTTGCTTGTATGCATATATATACACACACACACATTTGGAAAATATTTACATATATTTATGTCTATATTTAAATGAATATAAAATGCATTATAAATAAATATATTTCATATATAAGCGTGTATGTATTTATATATACATAGTAAATATACAAAGCACACTTATATCATGTAAACAAAAACTTTTATTCTGGATGTGATTAATCATGACTAATCACTTGACAGCACTAATATATATATATATATATATATATATATATATATATATAGAGAGAGAGAGAGAGAGAGAGAGAGAGAGAGAGAGATTATATTTGATTTTTTTAATCAAAATAACCCATATGGCATATGCAATTTGATTGAATTTGATATTACATTAAATATACAGCAATTATGTGTAAACTTCACAGTTATGTAAACTTTATCTGGATATGAATATGATATTACTTGATCACTTGTTTATTTATGGCTCCTCCCCACTAGTTTTAATAATATTTTTTTATATTATATTAAAACATACTTGTAAAAACTTATTTTGCAAGTAAAACATTTAAGTATTTTTAGTTAAATGTTTTTATTATTATTATTATATACATTTAAAATACTTAAATATTATTATTTTATCGTATACTTTAATACTTTACATCTTTATACTGATTTGTAAAAATTGTATCTTAAATTGATACTTTTTAGAGTGTATTTTTAAATGGATTACATTCAGTTGCATTAGTTTCTGCTATTGTATCAAAATTAACAAAACTGATATTGAGAATCATAAAAAAATGACTGGCATTGCTTTGAACTACTGAATTGTACTATTATAACCCCTAGTGTGAAAATCTTTTTCCCCCTTTTATTTTCATTGATTTCCTAAAGCTCCACAAAGGCCCATTTCTCCATTTGAGATGCACTCCCCCACAGATATACTGTACCCAGACGCCATTTATTTATTCTTTACGGTGCTCTCGCAGCATATTAATAAACAGGTTCAGATGTGAGAGGTACTGCTGCAGTTGTGGAGTGACGGAGGAAAAAATGACAGACTCTTCCATTTAGGAGTCTATATGAGCGCTCCGGGCCTCTGGAGTCCATATACAGCCGTCTAATCAGATTCCAGAGGGGACCGAGCGCAGAATGAAACCTGCTCCTGCCTCTCATTGTCCAAAACCTCAGGGAGAGAGATTTGTATGAGGTGCCTGGTGACAGACTGCCTCATTTCAGCCCAGCTTCGCTCGTGGCCAGACACAACATTCCTTTTCAGCCTTATCCACCGTGCTTCACGTGCTGGACGGGAAATGTGTCATTTATCTAGAGTAGCTCCCAAAAGAGCAGAGTCACTTAAACAGACACTGAATGATGCTGTTTACAGATTGACTTGTGGCTGGTACATTCAAAATACATTCAGATATATGGGTCCTTGGTGAGGGTAGCGCATTCTCATGGCTATATCAATAACCTCTGAAAGCCTTTAAGTGACAGGGGTTTAATGAATGAATGAATGAATGAATGAAGCCTCTTTTCCAACAGTTTGAGCACGTGAGCTTCGCATTTTTTAGCATAAAAAGTGTTGCCTTATTTCCTAACCACCTGCAATCCATTTCAACTATAGGCACTAACTGCACTGGGATTGCACTGTGGGCATTTAAAAGAACTCATTGTCTTCCTTTTCTTTTCAAACACACTTCCTTTCTATGTAGAAGGGCTTTTATTGTATGTTACAGTATATCTATATTGTAGAATGCAGGGTATTTATTCAAGTCAACTCTGTTAATTTTTGTTCTACTATTAGTGTTTGAAGAAAACAATTTTTGTACGCATTTTGTCGAGATCTTGGGATTTGTTCATCAAATGATATTGAAGAACATTGTAATTGTGCATATAGGCATAAAATGTGCATAAAAAAAGAAGATTTGTGTCATTACGAATTTTTCATAAATAAATTAATACTAAATATTTAATATAAATAATTAATAATTAATTAATTAAATTAATTAAAATAATTAATATAAATTATTTTAATATTTTATATTAATATTACACATTATCATTTTAACATTATCATTTTGTATTAAATATTATATATTTAACAGTTTAATTGAACATTTACTTGTAAAACTTATTTTCACAAAAATATTAAGCGGCACAACTGTTTCCAAAAATTGATAATAATGAGAAATGTTAGATATAAGAATATCAGAATGATTTCTGAAGGATCATGTGACACTGAAGACTGGAGTAATGATGCTGAAAATAAAGTATATTCAAATTGAAAACAGTTATTTTAAATTAGAATATGATTTTACAATATTACTGTTTTTACTGTATCTTTAAACTTCTGCAGCCTTGGTGAGCAGAAGAGACTTCTTTGAAAAACATACAAATCACCTTATTTATTTATTCAAAAAAGAATCCAGCACAAACATTTACAGGAAAACTAAATAGCCTATTTGAGTACTGAAATGAATGTACGGGAACCGCACGTTTATACTGTGTCGGGCAAATATCAGCGGCGTCATCTTTTGCGTACTTGTGTAAGTCTCTCCGTCTGTCTCCATGTATGACTCAGTGGTCTGCATGTGATGTTTATTGCCTCGGGGCAAAGACACGTCTGAGAGGAGGAGGAAGTCGTGGTGCAGAATAGCAAATGTCTGCTCTGCTCTCAGCTTATTCGCTCTCCTGACGGCACTCCTGCAGTGAAATATTAATCTGCATCAAATATTCAATACCCAGTAAAAGTTTTAAACAAGTGATAATGAAGGTGAGGAGAAGCAGCGGGCCATGTACAGCAGCGAGTGCTGAGGTGGAGTGTGTATTACACGCAAAACAGTGAAAGGAAGGCAAAGGCCATAGAGAAAGTTAGACACAGTTACCATAATGAAGAGAATCTGAGCAAGAGATGACAGCTTTGTTAAAAAACCTATTGAGCTGCCTGTGGTTGACCTTCTAGGGTGTTATTGTGGTATTATTGTTAGTAATTGTTAGTAATCACGTATGCTCACATAACGCCTATATGGCTGGTAACAGCATTTAATTTTGGCTTCTGTTTGACATAGCAATGGTATTTCAGCAGGTTGGACAATGTGTGACTTTTAATCAGCTGGTGTTTTTTTAATAATAATAATAATAATAATAATAATAATAAATGTCAAATAAAATAAAATTATATTGAAAAATAACATGTGAGCTAATTGAGATGAATTTAATTTGTTAAACATTTTGATCCTTGCATAATATGAAAAAGACAATTAATAAAAAATAAAAAATAAAAAAATAAATGAAACATTAAAACTTTAAAAAAAAAAATAATAATAATAAAAAATTTGGATATTTTAAAACTCATTTGTAAATCATGAGACTCATATATGTTTATTTGTGGGCAAATATATATATATATATATATTGCTTTGCATGTATATCTGTGGATCTCAAGGCTTCGTGGACTTTTGCTCGTTGTCTCACCACTTTGATTTCCTTACCAAAAGTAAATGGATCTGATTGCATGGCCTGACCCTTTCTACCTACTGTACATTCTGAAAGATGTACAGTGTGTGTTTGTGTGTGTGTGTGTGTGTGGATGAAGGGGCCAAAGCAAAAGTCACTGAACCATGTGTCCAACTCGTCCGGTAATCTATCCTCCTCCTTCAGACCGGTGGAGGAAAAGTCCTCCGCATGTTCACTATCACCCTGAGGACAGCAGCATCAGACTGTAGCTCAGATGGTAAAGGGACTGTGAGGGAAGCCAGAGGTATTGTTACACAACCGACACACACATATACCGAGTAAATGTGAGTGTAACCGCTCAGAGGTTGATCTTTCACAGCTCTGGAGAATTAAAACAATAGCTGTAAAAGGAATAAATAATGAAAAACAAAACAACAAAGAACCAACAAAATATTAGTAACTCATTTTCCTGTGAGCTTTTTGTTCTTCTATCCATCTTTTTGTCATAGGTTAATATCGTCAGATAAATACCTTGTTCCTACTTCATATTTAAAAGGAAAAATCTAAAATATTTCCCCCATATTTTGATGGTTTAATATAATCAAATTCAGCTTTGCATTACAAAAGTAAATTACACTTTGTTTGAATAGAAAACAGCTATTTGAAATTGTAATGATATGTCACAATATTACTGTTTTTACTCTATTTTTGATTAAAGAAATGCAGCCTTGATGACCAGAAGAGACTTTCTCTTTGGCTCATATGTGTCTTCTAACATTTCTCTTTAGGAAAGATAAAAAGACACGGATGAGTCACTAGCCTGCATACAGTAAGAGTACAGCTATGATATGAATGTGGAAAGCAGCGACATTCTTTTTTTTTTTTTTTTTTTTTTGATAAGAATTATTGTTTTTGCAATAATTTTGTTCTTTTAATCTCACTGCTGTTTCAGAGAACCAATGCAATATTAAAGTGACCTTGTTTGATTTTCTTTCTTTTTTTCAAGATCTACTCTACCACGTTTTTAGATGTTCTGCATTTAAAATAGTTAAACATCTTACTTTAGAAGCTCTCTAAAACTGTATATGTGATGCAAATAATTTCTTCATCACTTTTAATTACTCACCAGAGAGAAGCTATTAGTTTGGCTAATAGACAGCCTGTTTTAACTGAGTTCATGATTACTGCCTCAAGCCTTATATTTGATTAGCTATTGAATCGCTCGGTTCAGAACTGACTGGGAGAAAATGGAGCAAACAGCGCGCCTTAAGGGTCCAATCAATCAATCAATTAATAAAAGGCATTGTGCCAAATCTGAAATCCGTTTAGAGTGATTAACACACTGCGGTCTGGATCCGAGCTGTGCTACAGATCTCTTTTGTCAACATTACTTTAAATAACTTCCCACCTACAGAGTGGAAGATCTCTGAGTTTTAACAGGTAGATCTAGGTCTGGCTAAATCACAGCTAAAATACTTATAAAGTAGTACTGCTGCTTTACAGCCAGAAGTCAAAGCAGAAATGCGGTTTAATCCAAATGTGAGACTGTTTGGTTGGTCAGTTTAGCAAGATAGTACTGAAATACTGTATAGTACTGTAATGGTCTGTGGTGATTTTGTTCTGAATCTGATTATTAAATACGACTCTCAGTCTATTAAAATGTTAATAAATTAATCACAGTAATTGCATCTGTATCAATATTTGCTGTCAAAAACCTCCAAATTAAGATGAAGACATTGTGGGAGGCAATATTTTGGTTGTTATGTTTCTGTTATGTCATTGAATATAAACTGATCAGTGGTCCACAGCAAACATTTTTGCATGTTTGTCAGACATTTATTTTTATATTCTTATTGATATTCTTCAGTATTCTGAACTTTTTTTTTAATAGGACTTTTGAATAGTGTGAAAAAAAAATTCAATATAAAAGTAGATGCAAATTTTAACTGTAAAAGAGTAAAAATGATGCAGTAAAAACCCATTTATAAAGTTATCTGAATATGTTATAGGGCAAAACTCTAGCCTTACATGTCATGTAAATGGAAAAAAAAAGAAAAAAGAATGTATGTATATATATATATATATATATATATATATATATATATATATATATATATATATATATATATATATATATATATATATATATATATATATATATATATATATATATATATATATAAACTGTAAAATTTACAGGGTGTTTGTAGACATTTCCCCATTTTTACTGTGTTTTTTACAGAATTATCCTGGCAAAAAATATTAGTTTGATGTTGTAAATAAAGGAAATATTATTGGAGAACATTTTACAAGAAAATACTTTTGCAGTATTTAAACATGTGAAAACCTTCTAAGACAATTTTTTTCTGTGTAGTTGTTTATTGTACTTTAAATACACAAGCAATAATTCCATCAAAATAGTGCTCATGAATAGAAATTGGTCAACATTGGAATAATGCTGTACATGGCAGATTCATTGATTAGAATGGGAGCCATTTAGTTTTCTTTTGCTCTTTAAGATGTTGTTCTGAGAACTTGGTACATTATAACACTCTTTGGTCTCTAATGGTTTCTTGGAACTGATTTTCCAGTCTAGAAATTGTTTTTCTTCAGTGGAAACATGGTACAGGATCAGCTGGGGCAACCTGATAGTGGAAAAGAAAGCTCAGTTTAATATATGAATAGTTCAGCATAACCTTAGTATCATGAGTAGCCTCTAAACTCTATAAGAAATGTCAGTATTTTTTCAACATGTGTGATATTAAATGTCATTGAACTTGAAATGTCACCGATCTTCTCTTCTGAACTGCAAACAAATCCTCCTGCATGCTTTCCTTCGGGTCTTGTTTTATATGACATTACCTGGTTTGTTGGTGGAGATGACTGGTTTCTGTGTAAATGGCAGTTGAACATGACATAATTGTTCAGTCAAGCAATATTTGCATCGTAGCTTTCTGTATTGAAATAAATTGTAATAGTACTTTGACAGTTCAAGTGATATACATAAACATACACAAAGTACTTCAAAAGTTTGGGGTAAGATTTTTAAAAGGTTTTTGAAAGAAGTCCATTTGACACAATTTGATCAAAAAAGAAAAAAAAGAAGTGATATTGTGAAATGTTCTTCCAATTTAAAATAACTGTTTTCTATGTTAATGTATTTTAAAATTTTATTTATTCCTGTGATCAAAGCTGAATTTTCAGCTTCATTACTCCAGTCTTAAGAGTCACATGATCCTAACATTTTAACAGTAGTTTATTAATTATTTTTGTTAAATACATTTTAATTAAAATATAAATAATGTTATAAACATGATATACTTAATGCATAAAGAGGTATATATTTTTAAATATATTTTTCAAATGAATTTATTTTTTAAGTCAAATTATACATTTATTTGAAACATTTGAAAACAGAAATGATTCATCATCAAGTCCGTCAGTAGATTTTGAAGGTCGAGTTTGCACTTCTGTTGATTGGCTAAGCGGACACTTTTATTGGCAAATCTCGAAATAATCCCATAATCTCAAAATCACCAAATGATATCTGTATAATGCAAACGAACAAATACGAATGTTCCCGCAGCACGCTCCCTCAAAGTGTCATTCCATCATCCTCGGCTTTAGAAAGACAAATTGTGCGAGTCATGCGGAGTTATCGTCTGCCTGCGGGACATGGGGAATTAGCTGCGAGCTGCCACTGCAATTAGGATCCGCTCTGAAGCAAAGATTGATCAGGCATCATTTCCATCCTCCATACAGACCATGTGACGTTCATCAGGCAATCTCACAAGCATCCAGCTCCCAAGTCTTCATCGCTTACGCTCTATTATTAGAGAAAATGTTTATGTAATGAAACCCCTATTATGTTCCTCAAAGAGCTTTTGGACTCAAAACACATTTTCTCAGATTTGGTAGATGTCACTTGGATCTCTGGCTTTGCTTGTGGACACACAAAAGCCAAGGTATATTGAAATGCCAGAATTCAGCCATGTCTGTAAGTTGTTGTTGTTTTGTAACTATTGGGTCTTTGCGAGGCAAGAGGCCAATAAAGAGAGGAAAAACTTCAAACAACAACAACAAAAGACTGGCAAGGCTTTTTCTACACTCTGAAACAGAGAGAATCACTAATCATTCCTACAAAGCCTTGAGTCAGCAAGCTCATTCTCTCGTTCAGTATCTCTTTTGAGCCAGCGCCAACGGTGTAGGCTCTGATATTGCTTGCACACATCGCTACTGAACCCATAATGACCTTTGATTGGATGTGCTGCTGGTGATGAAACTTTAATGTACATCTTGATGGAATCGCATGGCTAGGGGTTTCATACGACACTTGTAAATCTTTTACAGTAGAGTTACTGTAAAAGACTCAT
>NC_039247.1:8556683-8626683 GCF_003368295.1 Carassius auratus | reverse complement strand
CACCACAGGCTTGATTAATATCATGCGATAACCAATGGCTTAGATGAAGGAGAATAAATAATGACATAATATTCATTTTGGGGTAAATTATCTGTCAACTTGCAAAAACTAACCAAAGAGATTTTTATACTCACAGAAAAAAAGGTACAAAAGCTGTCATCAGTTCCTTTTCGAGAAAATCTCATTAACACCTAAAAGATGCACATTAGCACCATAATGTACAGATGTGCATATTAGTACCTTGTAATAATATTGCTCCAGAGACAGATTTTGTACCTTTTTTTCTGGGTATTGAGAACAGGGATAGTCTAGAAACAATGGAGCAAATGCAGCAATAAGGTAAATAAAGAGTCATTTAATAAATGCATTTATTGACAGTACAGTTAAGCCTATGACACACAGCGCAACTTTTTCAGTCGAATCGAATGCATTTGGAAAGTAAGTAGTAGTGCACTTAAAAGCATTTTTAAAATGATTGAATTTTATCCAATGAATCCAATAAAAACCATAGAGAAAGTCATATATATAGTCATCAATTCATATGGGGAAAATATGTAGTTTATATATAGTCATTCATTCCTCAACGTATGGAAAAAAAATATAGTTTATATACATAATAGAGATGTGTGTATGCATGTGTTTTGAATATATTTGACTAACTTAACTAGTTGAAAACATATATAAAAACTCCAATGTATTGAGAAAAAATAAGTTTATACTGAACAGAGATATAAATAGAGATATAACAATAATAATACATCTTAGAAAAGAAAGAAGCCTTTAAAACAAACGTTAATGCAAATAGGAAGCCCTGACAGTCCTGTATGTGTCAGATGAAGAAATAAGAAAACAACAAGTGCACCTACACATCCTACACACCAACTGGAGAGTGCAAACACTATATATACACCACAGCCTCTGTGCCAACCTCATATGACTCCACTTTACCAATGCTGTGTTCACTATTCAGCTAAACAGAAGAAAACCATTATACAGCAGACAATTTACTGTACACTACAGCTCATTAAGATTTGTTTTAATTCATTTTGTTCAGCAAGGATGCATTCAATTGATCAAAGATGTTTACAGTTAAAGAAAATTCTCAAATCAAAGCTGTGCTTTTGAACTTTCGATTCATTAATGAATCCTGAAAAATTAAATAGTTTCCACAAAAACATGAAGCAGCACAACTGTTTTTCGACACTGATAATAATCAGAAATGTTTCTTGAGCAGCAAATCATCATATTTTCATGATTTCTGAAGATCATGTGACACTGAAGACTGGAGGAATGATGCTGAAAATACAGCTGTGCATCACAGAAATAAATTACACTTTACAATACATTCATATAGAAAGCAGTTATTTAAATTGTAATAATATTAAACTAATTTTTGATCAAATAAGTAAGGCCTTGGTAAGCTTAGGAGACTTTTTTAAAAAAACATTTAAAAATGCAGGCATCATATTACTCTTCATACTCAATGATGTGATATTAATTGTAACACCTGGTTACAGATTTGAACAAACTCATAAGCCTGTATTAATCTTAACCTACTTTCATTAAAGAAACAATATCCAGAATGCCAGGATGCTAGCAACAGAATGACAATATGCCAAGAACAGCTCAGAACACCTTAGCAACCACATAGTATCACCCTGACAACCACACACAACAGCTTATAAGGTGCACAGGCAAGCAAAACATTTTATTCTTTCTCTATTTATTTACTAATGTCCCTTATGGGATGTGTTCTTCAAACGGTGGATGTACGTACAGTAGATAATCTATGAATAGCAGACAGGCTGTCATTGCTTCTCTTATAGCTCAGTTCACAGACACATGATGAGTTTGGTCCAGGTGTTTAATAAGACATGAGATAACATCAGGAGACAGTGAGTGCACCAATGCCTCCCTCCTGTGGTCAAACAGCAGTATGACAAGAGCCAAAGACAGATCTGAGCACACTTTCTTTCCCAGGCATTTTGGAAGGTCAAGTTTAGTTTAAACTGTTCATTTTCAATCCTTACATATCTTCATACGTAGCTAATAACTCTTAATGCAACCTAGAAATGATGTACAATGCACTTTTTGAACAGGTTAACTAGAAGTGATTTACTCACACTCACATTCTTCCAAACCTTTATGCAATTATATATCTTTTTTTTATACAATTAGAGTTGTAAAATATTAATTATTCATTTAATGATCAGTGTTGTTATTGAAGCTAAAACTAGTAAAAACATTTTCAGAAACTGAACAAAAATGTAAATATAAGTGTTAAAAAACTTCAATTACATTTTTATTGAAAATATTGTCTTGCAAATTAATAAATCAAGTTTAAGTCGCAGTACTAGAATTACTAAAACTAAAATTGGAAATAAAAATAAATGAAAGTTAAATAGAAATAGAACAAATAAAAAACTAAACTAATGAATAATATTAGATATTAAATATAATATAAATAACATTATAAAACTAAATAAAAATAATAACTAAGTTAAAACTACAACTATGTCAAGAGTAACAAAATAACTAAAATCTAAACTAAAATAAAAAAATAACATTTAAATTCATATAAATAATGAAAAATAAAAGCTAAATTAAAACTGATAAAATAACAAGAGTAACAATATTACTAACATTTAAAGTAAAATTTTAATGAAAACTAAAAATAAATATAAGAATTAAAAATATAAAATATATATTGTGTAATATTAATAATACTGAAATATCACTGGAGCATTACAGAAATTTACTAAAAAACAATATTACTAATACCTAAAATTAAAATAAACTAAATTAAAGCTAAAAGGAAAAATTTAAATTTAAATGAAAACTGAAAAACTAAAATCTAATTACAAAATAATAAAATAATACTGAAATAACACTGGAATGCTACAGAGAACATTGCTCTTAATTTTTAATTTGTAAAAAAAAAACAAAAAAACATATATATTTAATATATAGACATCCAGACATAAGAAGGCCTTTTACAGCAACAATGCTGATCAACAATGCTGAACATCTGAAAGTATAAATTTCTGGTAATCATTTTGCCATTTATCTAACACCACCCATCTGTTATGTGACTTAATACAATAATTCATAATTTGGGGGAGCCCTCCACTCTCTCACTATCTGATGGCTTTGCTAATGTAATTAAAGTGAGATGATCACGTCTGCATGGCACTCCAGATGGCATCGCTCAGAACGCTTGTAGATCGTGGCCAGTGCTGACAGGGCATTTATGTATTCGGCTAACAAATATCCAACATGAGTTGATGTATTCTCAATCTTCACATCAAATTTAAGAAGACAAATTATGCTTTGCATGCATGCAAATTACAATCTCCATACATTTATATTGATTAAACCTTAATATAATGGGGAAAAAATGGTGCAATCATTCACAATCTACATTTACTGCTAAAGCTTTGGGCTCTGTTTACCTGGTAATCCTGCTTAAGAATGAACTGTGGGCTTCATTACAGCAATCTCATTAATTATCTGTGAGATCTGGGGCATCAGAGATCAGAGCTTTCACTGTTTGTCCTCACTCTCTGTCTATGAGATTTTCTCTGAGAGCCTCCATCAGTGTTGCTGCAAAACACAATCACAATCTCTCTTTCACACTCAAACACGCCGACTTATTATAACAGGGTTTTAACTGTGCAGTGCAGATCATCTTTGATAAAAGAGCAAAATATAAAAATATTACCAAAATATTACCAAAATACTATTATAAATTACCAAATGTTTAATATGAGCAGCTTTTGGGCAGTTGCTCATATTAAAACAACAACATTTATATTCAATGGCACAATCATACTGCAACTACAGATTTTGTCATGCATAAAGACACAATTTGTAATGTAAAAAAAAAATATATATATATATATATATATATATATATATATATATATATATATATATATATATATATATATATATATATATATATATATATTAAATGTTAGCCTGAATGCACTGTAAGTCGCTTTGGATAAAAGCATTTGCTAAATGCATAAATTTAATTTTCTTTTAATTTTACGTAAAATATTATCTGAAAAATATCAGATGTATTATTTATTTATTATATTACATGTATATTATAATATTATATTATTATTTACATGTTATTTGTGTAATGCGTTTATTATTTGTGGAAATCTGATTTAGTTTATTTGTTAATTTTAAGCATGTTATTTATTTATTTATCTCAGAATAATATTTGTATTAATATTTTAATAATATTTATTTTTGCACAATTTTCTCAAAACGTTTTTTTTACTTCCATATAGATCAAATAAAGGATCATAATATCAATCATCTGATTTATCACGACTGTACTATAGCTATAATCACCAGAATTCTTTAACTGAGGCCTGCTAAGATTAAATAGATTTTTAAACATGAAATGAATCAGCATGCATTGGCTTACCCTTTTAATTCTTGCATATTAAAGTATCCCCCCACCCCCTCAACCACCGCCTCGGTTTCAGTCACTGAGATAGCAGTTGCTGGGGACCCCTAAACCACTTTGGCAAATTAAGGAAAAATGTGTCGTTTAAAATGGATTAACTCACTAACGGGGATGTCAACAGTCCAGTCGTGAGCGGCTACGACAGACAGAAGAGGAACCAGTGGCGTATATCTTTCCGAACAGCAGCGTCTGTCTCTATCTGTGTGAAGTGTATTTGTTTGGGTAAGAGAGACGTCGATTAGCACTAGCACTGTTAGCTTCGCTGCTGCTATTGACTGCCGCTGCCGAGCTTTCGCGCTCTTCCCGCCGCATTCCCTCTCCCTCCGCCCCGCTGCGCTCTCACGCGCTGCCGAGGCTCCTGCGGCCTTCCTATACGCCTGCTGCTAGCGCTGGGTCATGAAAAGCTGCTTTTGTCCGAAAAGGAAGGACGCAGTGCATTTTACAGTTAAGTCAATGTGTGGGGTTTAATGGTTAAAATGTTACTTTTGCACAGATGTCGAGAAGAATAAGTAATACTGAGGAGAATTGGCTTAGTTTGTTGGCTCGGCTAGGCTAAGTAGTGTAGAATCCACTGTCTATGGTAGAATCTCTATAGAGCTTGGCAACCGACGTCACTGCGCAGTGCATTCTGGGATGTAAACAATAGGGCGCCGCCATACTGTGAGGCCACCACACAAGCCGGTAACCAAAGAAACCATACACAATAGCGCAGTACATATATATATATACAATGTAAGTATATATAAGAATGCTTAAAACTAGTTTAAAACAAGGTGGATTGTACAGAGACAAACTCCTACCGGACGCCAAGAAGCGCTATATTGAAAAAATCAACTTTATTGGAAATGTCGATCCTTATGAAGTCCCAACAGACCAGTGGATCCGCGACCCTGACGCCTTACCTCCCATCACGTTTCCTGATATTTTTACGTATTTTGTTTGTGGTGTCAGTGCTTATACTGCTGAGCAATTTCGTAACTATAAGTCTCTGGAAGCCCACGTTCAGTTTACTAATGGTTGGGTACATGACCTGGAGAGTTTTAAGCCTGTCAGCGGTGAAAACACTGTCGTCCGAACGAAGGTAAGTTACCAGCTTTCTTTGAGCATTTTTCTATTACAGTGTTGTTGTTGTTTTTTTGCGTACAATGTAGTTTATGTGTCATTTGTACAGCGCAAACTTGTATAACGATAAAAAATAATAAATATAGCCTTAAACAACAGACAAAGTGTAACGTTAGCGAAGTTTGAAGGAGCTAGCGGCTGCTGCTTGTACATGCGAATACACACAAACACAGGGTTCAGTCAGTCTCTCTCTCTCTCTCTCTCTCTCTCTCTCTCTCTCTCTCAAATAGCTTTATTGACATG
This sequence comes from Carassius auratus, assembly GCF_003368295.1. Classification (NCBI taxonomy): domain Eukaryota; kingdom Metazoa; phylum Chordata; class Actinopteri; order Cypriniformes; family Cyprinidae; genus Carassius; species Carassius auratus. The sequence goes on along the minus strand of NC_039247.1, from coordinate 8,620,832 downwards.
GCGAAATAAATATTTACATTGCCAAAGCATTAATAACCCTATACAATATATACAACAACAAAAAAATATATAACTAAAGACATACATGAAAATAAACAGCAATAAAATCCTCTATTCTTTCTATCTCACACACACACAGTTGCAAAAGCAAACATAGAAGGTTTACGTAGAAAATACATAAACATTACAATATTCATTACAGTATTAACTTTTTTTGTCTCTGTTAAGGTCATGCACTCTCAGCGACTGAATGAACCACCTTTAAAGCCATGGGTGATCATCAGCAACAGTGGGAAGGTGGAGTGTGCACACTGCACGTGTATGGCAGGAGTAGCGGAGACATGTACCCATGTAGGGGCTCTGTTATTTAAAGTTGAGGCTACTTTTCGGATTCGTGGGAAAAAAACTGTCACAGATGTACCGGCATACTGGGTTTTGCCCAGCAATTTGAGCAAGATTACAGCTGAAGTGGGATACAAAATTGACTACACCTCATCTGCTAGGCAAAAAAAAATGCTTGACCAGCGCATAACTGCACCCTCCACTGCGCCAGGCATAAGGAGTCGTGCCAAAAAAAGAAAAATTCCCCAAGCTAAACTTGATGAATTGTCACCCCTGCTTGACACACTGCTGCAGCATAGCAAGGCTGTTGGTTTGTCAGGGATGAATAAGTATTACACAATGTACACAGACACCGTACAGCCCTCTGCAGTGCCCGAATGCCTTGCCACATCTCTGTGTGACAAAATAATAGATTCAAATTCCCTTTCAGCTCTTCATCTAAATTGTGAGAAATACAGAGATGCTGCAAATGTGACTGATGAGCAGGCATCATCTATTGAGATGTGCACAAGACAACAGCATCAATCTTCTGCTTGGTATGCAAGTCGGACTGGAAGAATTACTGCCTCAAACATGCATGCAGTCTTTGCCACCAGTATAGAAAAGCCAGCCCTGACTGTTATTAAAAAGGTGTGCAACCCACAACACACAGTGTCAACTGTACAAACCAGATGGGGTATAGAGCATGAGATGGATGCTCAAAAGACCTACCTTCACACCAGAGCCCCACATCACACTAACCTAAAAGTCGAAAAGTGTGGTTTTATAATTAACCCCAGGTTTCCTGAAGTTGGAGCCTCTCCTGATGGACTTACAATGTGCGATTGCTGTGGGAAAGGCTGCCTTGAAGTTAAGTGTCCCTTCAAATATAGATCAAGCACCATCCAACAGGCCTTAGAAACAAAGGACAAAAACTTCTGTCTTGAGTTGTCCTATGAAAAGCTTCAGCTTAAGAAAACACACAGTTATTACACACAGATGCAGACGCAAATCTTTGTCACTGGATCCAACCACTGTGACCTTGCTGTTTGGACTCTGAAGGACTTTGTAGTCGTACGGGTCTTTCCGGACCAGGAATTCTGGGATCTACGTCTACAGAAAGCACAAAAATTCTTTGAGAAAGTTTGCCTTCCAGAGCTTATAGCAAAATATTACTCAAAGAATACACCAAAGGTACTATAAGCTCACTTGCACAGCCAATGTAGTCTGGGTTTTACACTGTATATATTTATATATGAAATTTGTTCTCAACATGATTGCACTATATAATATATATATATTTGCCGTTTCTGAAGATGTTTACAGAGACATGTTTACATTTATCGCTGGAAAAATTAATCAGTTTGTTCTCAACATGATTGCACTGTATACGAGATATGTGTTAAGTTTGTTCTCAACATGATTGCACTGTATACGAGATATGTGTTAAGTTTGTTCTCAACATGATTGCACTGTATACGAGATATGTGTTAAGTTTGTTCTCAACATGATTGCACTGTATACGAGATATGTGTTAAGTTTGTTCTCAACATGATTGCACTGTATACGAGATATGTGTTAAGTTTGTTCTCAACATGATTGCACTGCATACGAGATATGTGTTAAGTTTGTTCTCAACATGATTGCACTGTATACGAGATATGTGTTAAGTTTGTTCTCAACATGATTGCACTATATAATAGATATATATATATATATATATATATATATATATATATATATATATATATTTGCCAATTCTGAAGATGTTTACAGACATGTTTACATTTATCGCTGGAAAAATTAATCAGTTTGTTCTCAACATGATTGCACTGTATACAAGATATATATGAAGTTTGTTCTCAACATGATTGCACTGTATATGATATAAGTTTGATCTCAACATGATTGCACTTTATATAATAGATATATATTTGCAGTTTCTGAAGATGTTTACATTTATTGCTGAAAAAATTCAAGTTGTTTTTGTACTTGCAAATTTCATTTTTATTAAACCAGTTTATTTCTAAAATTCATATTGCGTCATCTGTTTTTAATAGTAGAATTTAAGTATACACATGTCATCAAAACTAATATATGTCTACAACAGTAATATACATATTTACAACATTAGAATTAAACACTTTTAACATGCAAATTTTTCTAGAAATTCTTATTGTGTCATCTGTTTTCAATAGAACTATTTAAGTATACAAACATGTCATCAAAATGAATATATGTCTACAACAGTAATATACATATTTACAACATTACAATGAAACCGTTTTAACATGCACATCTTTCATTTTCATCTGGTTTCGCAACCACACTGGGACACATGTTAAGAAGTATACAGCAAACATTCACTATCTTGTCAAGAAGTGTCATCTCCTCCCCCTCACATGGCAGTAACAAACTAATTGGTATTCTCTTATGTAACATTGTGTACTTGTTGCGCAAACTGCCAATCACCCTTTCAACGTGAATCCTCAGGTGTGCTATTGCACGTGTATTTTCCACATCCTTAGCGTCAAGTTGACATCTTCCTTTAGTGAACGCAGGAACTTTGACCTCTGCACACATCATCCCCACACTATCCTTGATATCAAAGCCCCGATCAGCTAGCACTAAGTCACCAGGTAACAGTTTGTTGAGAAGGCCACAGTTCTCAGTTATGTGCTTGTCAGAGGCACGCCCACCCCATCCCTTGGAAATAAATGATATGGCACCTTGTGGTGTAATACCAATGAGGTATTTCATGGTGTGTGTACCTTTGTAATGAGAAAAGGCCTGTGCCCGTGCCTTTAGATTTGATGGCCTTTCTGTGCGTATTTCAAAGCAGTCGACTATAATAGCAACACGTTTCCCAAAAGCTTCCAAAAATTGATGCGGCATTGTAGCTTGTAAGCAATGCCTCTCTGGCCAGCACACCAATGGATTAAGCCGTGCATTTAAAACATCTATGGTGTCAGTAAAGGCAGTAGAAAGAGTATTACGTGACACATGGAAGAGATGGGCAAGGTGCTGTACAGGAAGATCAAGCCTCAGACGTATGAGTGTCAACAAAAGCATTTGAAAGGATGACAACTTTTTGGTAACTGGCAGGAAAGCCTTAACAGTGGTGAACAAAGACAATAAAATTGCAAAGCATGGAATTCCTGTGTAGTACCTGACCTTATTTGTGTCACCCTTTAAGAAGTCCTCATCCATCTTTCTCTTGTTCAGCTCACACCTAAGCTCCCTGTTCTCCTGCAACAGACGGTTAACTTCTGCACTGTTGCGCTCACAGAACTGACATTCTCTTCTTTGTCTCTTAACTGGCATGTCAACTTCTGCCTGGTTTTCACCTTCCTCATCCTCATCCTCTGCGGCTTTCACATCTGCCCATTCTCCACACTCATCTTCTACAGCTCCCACCTGCAGCATCTGCTGCCACTTCTGCCTCTGCCTGGTCACCACCTTCCTTTTCATGTGCTGATCCCACCGGTTCTGCAGTGGTTTCTCTCTGCATTTGGGATTCACCGTCGTTTCCTGCTACTGGCACGGTCATTTGTTGTCGTTGTAATCGACGAGAATACCGGTCTGACTCGGTAGCACGCACTTCAGAGTGTCCCAGGTGCAGTGTTGGAGCCCAGTCAGGATTTGACTCATCCATTTCATAAGATGGTTTCCCTTTAAGAAAACAAGACATCAATAAATAAATAAATACAAAAAAAAAAAAACTACTGCAGTGAAACAACTTTTTAAACAACATAGAAAAAACATTTTTAAGATGCATATTAAATCAATCACACCTTATTTAACAAAATCATAATATGAAATTAAAATAGGAATGTCTTAAAAAACACAAACATGTGTTGTCCTTAATGTCAGCCCTGTAAAAAATGTCATATTCATTTATTTTAACTGTGTAAAGGTGGTGGTATATACACACCATTATGTGTTTTTAAAATATCTTATGTTAAAGTAGTTTCACAGCTATATAAGTGCCTGGTAGTTATTCTGGACTTTTCATTTACTACATTTCACCTAAACATTGTTTATATTTCTCATAGAAATTATAATACCATGTTGGATAAAAAGTGTCTTCCATACCACTCAATGCTCAGATTAAAGAATAAGATCTATTTTTCTGCAAGATATTTAGAAGTGTCTCTAATTCTTTGACACTCACCTGAATAAAAATGTCTGGAACACACTTTTAACGATCTTGGGATGCTTGAAAAGTTGATGTCTTTTCGTCTTACGGCTGAAATCCACGACAGCCGGCGTCTTTTTGTAACATCCGACACATAGCTTCCTTGATTCTTCCTCCAGACAGGAAAGCTAAAGAAAGATAATGCGTTGTCTAATTTTGTACCTTGTCGGTCGTGTGAACGGACACTGCAACCGACCACACAGCATGTTCGCCCCATAACTTAAAAATTAATGGAAAAATATATAATTTATATATTAGCGGACCCCTGGCCTGACAGATTTGCGGAACGGCGACGGCCTCACAATATGGCGGCGCTACCCATAAGCCACCGCGACGCTAGAGGCGTTACGTCACGCTGCCAAGCTCTATGGAGTCTCCTAGCAACCTGCCGGTGGGAGTGGAGGCCAATGAAGTGGTTGATAAGCTTGCTAAACAAGCTCTTAAACATACAGAAATAGATATTCATGTGACTCTGAGCAAAAATGAAGTTAAAGGGAAAATAAAAGAATTCATGAATAACAAATGGCAAGAGGAATGGAACTGTGATAACAAGGGCAGGTTTATGTATAATATTCAACAGAAAGTAAATGGAAATGGAAGAAGTGTTTTTAAGAACAGGAAAGAAGATACAATTATCTCACGCATTCGAATAGGACATACCAGATTAAATCATTCATTGTTTAAAATAGGAAAACATGAATCAGGTAAATGTATTTATTGTAATCAGCCTGAAACTATAGAACATGTATTAATGAAATGTAAAAAATATGAAAAAGAAAGGTTAAAGCTCATTAATGAAGTTAAAAACATGGGTGTTGAATCATTCAATATGATAAGTCTTTTGAACGAGAAAGCAGGACAAAGAAGAATATATGGTGTTATTATAAAATACATTAAAGAAATAGGAATAATTAACAGAATTTAATATACATATAGAAATTTTTTTTTTTTTTTTTTTTTTTTTTTTTTTTTTTTTTTTTTTTTTTTGTCATTTGTCTATCAGTGCTTCACACTCCAGTCCAGTCGGTGGCGGTAAATGCACCAAAAAGTTGGTTTGCCATCCGCCATAAAAAGTTAAAAGAAGAAGAAGAAGCAACCTGCCGGTTATGCTAACGGCTAAAATTGGGCTTCAGCCAAATGATAAAACGCGAATATTATTTATTCTTGTCATGGACTCAAGATAATATAACAACATCAGGATGGTTCAAATGAGCTGAGAATCGTTCAGCGGGGTGATAAATGTTGGGTAGTTAGTGTTATTCTGAAAAACTACTTTATGAAATAATACTGTCTTAACATAATGTAAACAAAAGCGGAAATAGTTCAAGATTATGGAGTACCGAGTATTATTATGGTAATTAATTGCATATTAATTTATTCAGAATTGCTTGAATGACCGTCTTAAAAAAAACACTTATTTAATCTGTTAATTAAATTTATTCAATGATTCATAGCGTTTATTGTCATATTCCCAGTGAGGAAAACCGTTTTCCCTGAGCAATGAAATTATTTATTTATCCATTTTCATATGCTGTATTAATTTTAAGCATGCACCATATTAGATTTATACATTTATCAGATTTGATATCCGATATTCAGATATTTTTCAATTCATTTTGGCTGATAGTCGATACTACAATATGTCCTTTTGTTTTCGAAACAAGACCAAGTCTCTCCTGTGCAAAAATTATAGACCAATTATTTTTAAATTTTGGTTCGGTTTTAGCAAAAACGTATTTGTAAGAACTAAAACATAATATTAATCTTATTTTATTTTATTTATTAGAGTACATTAAAAGGTTTGAAAATAACTATAATGAAATCAATCTCTCTGTTTTTTTTTGTTTGTTTGTTTTTTTTAAACCTTAACATTTTATTTGTGGATTTAACATTAACAGATGGTCTAAAGCAAAAGAGCTATAATAATAATAATAATAATAATAATAATCTTATATTGGTCCTTGTATTACATTTTTTATAATACATAAAAAGCATGTATACAGATTTATTCTTTAATATGTTAAATTATTTAATTTACAGGTATGTTTGTGATTTTTATTTATAAAGCTATAGCTTCTGACTGTTAAATCAAAACAGACTCGTGATTTTATCACATCAATTACTGCTCGATTTATACAGAAACACAACTATCCTAATATTATTTGTGTATTTATTGGCTGATTTCGATAGCTTTACAATAATGTTGTCCATCCCTAATTAATATTTTTCCAATTTCAGTTTTATTTTATTCTAAATTCAAAATTTTCTGGATTCAATGTGAATGGTTTAATTACATTTTAATTATCAAAATGTATCTTTATTACAATTTTCTACCATGATAGGGGTCTATAAAATGTTTTATCTTATTATTATTTTATCAGGAATTCTGTGTTGTGCATTTAATTTTTATGATATGTTATGATTTAATAATTTTTTTTTTTTTTTTGCAAAAATGGTGATAGTCAAATGAAGGCATAAAACATGACAAATTTGATTAATCTTTTAAAATCAAATGAAAATGAAACAATTACTTTTATTTTCCGGCAAACGAAGTGCTGCACAAGAGGGATATAATGTAACAGTTAACAGTGAGTAAGAAAAAAATGATGCCATTCATTCGCCCACAGACATGCAGAACATGTAGATTTTATATCTAAATTGTATTTTTAAGTTTTAATATGCATAGACACTAGTCAGTATCTCTTTGATTCAGTGTACATCATTACTTTTTAATGTAGAATCTAAAATTCCAAATTCTGTGACTTTCCGCATTATACAGTAAATTCAGTTTTTATGACTAGATTAAGATCATAAGCCCCTAAATTGAATTGACAGCATAAATGCAGTGGTGCTCCAGTTGAGTGAAGCATCTGTGAACTGGCCCCGACTTCTCTTACCCTGGCTCTGGGCCATCCTTATCATTGAGCCCTGAAATATCTTCCAGACAGTGTGTTGGCAGTGCCAGCATCTGTGCCAGTCTTCCTGGGAGATGAGTGATATGAAAGCAGTTCTACTCCTGATGCTCATGTTTCAGGAAGGATGCATGCATTCTTTATGATAATTGCTTTGGTGTGCATTTGTTTATTAAGATTCTGACCTAGCCATTTGAAAGACCAGTTTCCACCTGCATGAATTTTGTATCATTGTGATTCATCAGGTAGGCCTTTCCATTTAGCCTGTCATTTTCTTTTGATTTATCAGGTAGGTCTACACCATTCCTTTCAATCCAGTCAAAATGTTTTATTTGGACTGAGCTCAGTTTGATCAACTGTGGTGTTTTTTAATCAAGGCTTTTCAATCCGATTGAGACATCAGTTCAATTATAAACTGATTATTTCTGCATGTAGACATAGCTATTTTCACGTACATTGCATGGGCTTTACATAAAGACTTTGTATTCCGTTTGGCGTATCAGTCTGATTATAAACTGATTGTTAGGTTGCCTGTAATTGTAGACACTGTGCATTTCACTGCTGATTCTGGTTGTCCTAGGAAGCCTTGGCTATTAAACAGGTTTGGAGGCCTGATGTGCACACCAGTACAGCACAGCTTCCAAAACACCGTGCTGCTTTGCTGACCAGCATTGCTGACTGTATAAATCATATCATCATAAAGAAATGCTTCATATATCAGAATATCAATGTTTTATGAATGCATAACTGGCTCGATATAATAATAAATGGATGTTGGAAGCCTTCCACCATTTACCTCTTTCCTTTGCTGGATTCTGAAAACCCTCTTTCAGATCCAGACAATGATTCTAATTTAAGATTGAAATCGTTTGAAAAAGTAAAATTTAAAATTTAAAATTTCTATATGTGATATGCCTCCACAAGCTTTCATGGTTGTGGTGGTTGCCAAATTTCAAAAGTTTAAATCTGAGAATCAGAGCTTTTTACCTAAGCCCCTTTCACGCTGCACGTTGGTCTCGGAAAATTGCCGGATTACCTTTTGTGTGAACACAAACACGTCCTGGGATTGATTCTGGGATCGATTCCGGGTTGGGGACCTAGTAACATTGCCGTGTTTAGTCCCAGAATGAGCTCTGTGTGAACAAAAGGCAGAACTAATTAGAGCTGCACGATTAATCGTTAAAAGATCGCGATCTCGATTCAGACACCCTCTCGATCTCATTTCTAAAAGACAACGATTCCCAGAGTCTGTTAAACCTTTGACAAAGTCTTACCGGATCATTCAGATCCGTGCGCGCACTGCCGCTGACACAGAGAGAGCTCTTACCATGTTTGGTTAAGAAACATCTTCACAAACAGTCTTTTCAACTACACAGTATTATATCTGTCTTACAGTCATTTATATTATCACAGAAATACTGGGATAAAGTTTATAGTTTAAATATAAACATTGATGTCTATATGGCAGCGATCAAAATATAACAAATCCCCTTTTGAAAGTACTGCGCTTTAAATAACGTTTGTGTCGATTGCATTGTTTCACCAATAGGTGGCGACAAGTGTCTTAATTTATTTGTCAATGAATTAATTTTTCATTCAAGAGAATCGTTCAAAAACGCTGATTCATCCAGAAATGAAACAAGTGTAGTAGGTTTATGAGTGAGTCGTTGAATCAGTGATCTAAACAACTTTTTCATCATTTTAATATTAAAAAAACTGGGGTTTTAAATATATTATATATACACTACCAGTCAAAAGTTTTTGAACCATAAGATGTGTAATGTTTTTTTAAAGTCTCTTCTGCTCACCAAACTATATTTATCTGATCCAAAGTACAGCAAAAACAGTAAAGTTTTGAAATATTTTTACCATTTAAAATAACTGCTTTCACTTGAATGTATTTTAAAATGTAATTTATTTCTGTGGTGTGCAGCTGTATTTTCAGAATCATTACTCCAGTCTTCAGTGTCACATGATCTTCAGAAATCATTCTAATATGCTGTTTTGCCGTTCAAAAAAACATTATTATTATTATTATTATTATTATTATTATTATTATTATTATGTTGAAAACAGATGAGTAGATTTTTTTCAGGTTTCTTTGATAGAAAGTTCAGAAGAACAATAATTGTGTGTAATAGAAATATTTTGTTATAAATGTCTTTGTCACACTTGATCAATTTAAAGAATCCTTGCAAAATAAAATAATTAATTTATATACTTGTGATAATGATAATGTTAATAGTAATAATAATAATAAAGAATCGTAGGAGAATCGTGATCTCTATATGAGATCAAAAAATCGTGATTCTCAATTTATCCAGAATCGTGCAGCCCTAGAACTAATGTTGTAAAGGGTGTGTCGTAATGATGATGCACATTATCGTGCGACTCTTTTACCGAGTGTTTTGAAAGCAAATCAACATTCGTGATGAATAAATATGTGCAAACTGTAATGAAGCAGAGATCGTTCGCCAGCTCAAGTGAAAGTTAACGTGCCTAGCGTTTTCGACTTCTACATTACACGTCACATCCTAATGCACAGATTCTTGGAAATCACTGACAGTGTGAATGAACCAAAGTCTAACAATCCGGAAACAATTTCCGGGACACATTACCTGTGTATTATCTGGAATCTCAGTGTAAAAGGGGCTTTAAATTGATACATTTTCTTCCCAACCTGGCAACCATGCCACTTAACCATTATTGTGCAGCCCTAGATCGTCCCATCTTCATTGAGGTTAAACCTTTAGATTTGTCTGGCTCAGAACAGCCTTTTTGGGGTAAAAGCAGACAAGTGAAAAGAGGTGTATGAAATCTTGTCATTTATGTCATCAGTCATGTTATGGAGTCTTTATTCACCTCAGAAACTAACCTAGAATATACAGTTTTCTTTTCTGTGAGAACTGCATTCCCTCCCTCAGCCTATCCCTGTTTGGTTTTCTCACTGTCGACTCCAGGGATCGTCATGTCACACCTCTTTTTAACTCTCTCTCTTGGCTCTGGCAGAGTTCTCACATGCTCAGAGTTTGATCTCGCTCTCTTTCTTCTCCGCTGTCTGCTGTTTGCCTTGCTGCAGGCTGCTTCCATGCGTACCCGCCATTTGACACAGCTTCTTTGTGGCTTTTTTAGGAGATCGCAGAGGGCAGGCCCGGTTGCCAAGGAGCCTCTAAAAGCTCTTAACTCAATCCAAAAGACTGCTTTTCATTTGTATTCAACTACACAACTCTTCAGATGCTCAAGAAGAACAAACAATGACTCCAAATCAGTTGGTTTGTGACGTGTCTCCTGATAAAGGCCAACACAAATTATGTGTCTGTAGTGTTCATCACACACCCAGTGTTTCCTCAGCTCTGTTTAATCTGTTAATATGTGGTAGATATGCAGTTTTCCCTTTTTACCCACAAGACTGTTTAGATTTTAGAGGAATGTGTAAGTTCTTGATCATTATGTGCTTTCGGATGTTCTGAAAGTGTGCGCACTTATCTCAAAGTGAATAAATAGACTTCATTATCTAAATCTAGCTAATTGTAATGGTCTTGGAATTGAGATTTTCTTTCCTTGATGTAGTCAGTGTGTTAGATTAGAGGAATAGTTGATAAGGAAAGGCTTGCTCAACTGACTTTGTTCAAAGTCAAACCTGTCTTGTACACGGTGACTTGGTTTCATTTGTCAGTTTGTCTTGATGTTTTGGTGGTGCTGTCATGTTTTATTCTGCTTTGAGATGTCGCACTGAGATATATTTGTGTATCAGCTTGTGTAAATGTGAATATTACAGTAAATCTATTCTCACAAATTAAGGTACAACTGATGTCACAGGGGTGGTATCTTTTCAAAATGAACTCTTTTGTACCTTATTTGCTTCTAAAAGGTGCATATGGGACCCTGGACCACAAAACCAGTCATAAGGGTCCATTGTTCTAAAAGATAAGCTTTCCGTTGATGTATGGTTTGTTCGGAGGACAATATTTGGCAGAGATACAACTATTTGAGAATCTGGAATCTGAGGGTGCAAAAAAATCGAAATATTGAAAAAAATCGCTTTTAAAGTTGCCCAAATGAAGTTCTTATCAATGCATATTTCCTATCAAAAATTAAGTTTTGATATATTTACAGTAGGAAATTAACAAAATATCTTCATGTAACATGATCTTTACTTAATATCCTAATGATTTTTGGCATAAAAGAAAATCTATAATTTTGACCCGTACAATGTTTTTTTGGCTATTGCTACAAATATACCCCAGCGACCTACACTTTACCTGCAATTGTAAATTCAAGTTATGAAACTTTAAACTTAACAGCTTTCCATTTTTGTATTGATTGCATGTCAGTAGCAATTTAAGAGTTCACAAATAGTAATGATTTCACTTCTAATTGTTCTCAAATGAGACCTAACACTTTTGCAGTCTCTGCTATTTGTGCAGGTATAATTTTACAGTTTCTTTAAAGGTATAATGACACTTGCACATTTTACTGAAAAATGGAAATCCCCAGTTCATGCTTATGGGATATTCTGAGTTGGAAACTATAACCAAGGGAGGTGGAGTCTAACAAAGAATAAATTCATCTGCTTTTCTAGACCAAACAAACACTGATGTTCTTTCAAGGGGCTTCATGTTTAGTGTGTAAAAGTTTGAATGCTCCTGTCTCCTCAGAGTTCCTCCATGATGCCTGAGGTGCGGGACCTTTCAGACGCCCTGCCAGAGATGCCCATGGACCCGATCACTGGCGTAGGGGTTGTGGCCTCGAGAAACAGAGCTCCCACCGGCTATGATGTGGTGAGTATCTGATACAGTACACTCATACAGATAATGAAGATAGTGTAGAAAGTGGATCAGGAAGTAAAACTCTTTGTTCCTCCGAAGCATTTGTTAAGAAATGACATCTGTTAGGAGGTTCTTCTAGTTCCTTTGGGGTATGGGTTAGTTTCTAGTATGCTGTTTCTACATGAGATGCTTTGGCAGTGTTTGAAAACCTAGTCGGCTGCCCACCTAGACAGCATTTCGGTCATTGATTAATATTAGTTTTTCCATGTGTCACAGTGATGGTTTACATGGTGCCTTTATTCATTTAGCAGATGCTTTTATCCAAAGCAACTTGCGAATGAGGAAAACTTTGGGGTCAGTTAAGATTCCATTTTTTAAAATTAAAAAAAATTAGTAATTAGTAATAAAATTTAGAATTCTACAACGGTACATTAAATTATTCAAAAGTGACTGTAAATACACAAATGGAATGCTGTTCTTTTTAACTTTATATTTGTCCAAGAATAATGCTATATATGTGTATGTATGTATACATAGACACACAGACAAACACTGAGACACAAAATTTAACAACAGCAAATGAGATGGACATACATAAGCTGATGTTGCATAATTCTTTCTCAGCCACACGCGATTAGGTTTAAAAACAATGTTTATTAATTTACAAGGCTGTTTTTCGGTTGACACAAGGCAAACGAACACTATGGTTAATTCAGGCAAGCAGTGCAATGTTCTAATAATGGTCAAAAACCTGCTAAATAACCAGGATCAGTGTATCACCACCCTAAAATGCTGACTAGATGGGCAGCTTCAAACACTGTCATTCCATCAATGTGCAAAACCGCTATGTCTATGTTATATTTCAGGCTTATTTGGCACTTGGTCTACACTCATTGGTAAAATATACTTATTTTAGGGCTTTAACATGGCAGGCTAGGGATGTCAACGATTAATCGATGATCGATTAATTGTCGATAAGAGATGCAATCGATTAAGGCTATCGATGGTCGGTTAACCGATTCAATGTTGGGCTGCGTGCGGCTCATGCGCACTCAACACGTGCGAGCGGCTGTGAGTGACGGTGACGATATATAAAAGCATCATCATTCATTCACGATGTACAAATTAAGCTTTTAATGTGATTTAAACTTTAAAGTACATTAAAATAGAAACAACATAAAAGTTCTTCGACATTAAATGCAATAGAAATGTAGTTACTAATCATTTCATCAGATAACTGTTTTATATCGTGCGCTTTGCAGGGCTGCAGGACACAGTGACAGGACAGGTAGTCTATTCATTCCTACAACTTGTTAATTCATTCCTACGAATTATTAATGTGGCAATTGTCCATGTTTCATTAATTTTGTTCCCTAAATAACCCATGATTTAAGTGAAATAAGGGAACAAATTAATAAATCGAACGAATTCTTAATTCATGAAATCTTTAATTTCCCTTCCCATGTTTACCACAGTAAGAGATGCGAAAACAGTTATTAAAAGCGAAAGATAATAAAATAAACCTGGGAAATTAGAGGGTTAGACTATGAAGATTTAGGAAAAGAAACAATGCCTAAATATACTGAATTTGTGGAAATTCGTGACCAACCGGCAAACCAGAACAAAGCCGCGTATGAAGACTATGGGGTCCAAAAGCATGGTCGCGATCTAACATTTTCCAGTTAACCTATTATTCCTCTAATAAACAAAGCTTTTATACCACACTTGTCATAATCAGATCTTATCATTTCTAAATAAATAATTGCTGGATTCAAAACAGCGATTAATAGGTGTGTGACCGACACATTCCTGGAGCATTCAGTTTAAATAGACCGTAGTATACCGGTCCACTCTGCTGTTATGCCAAGGACGTTTTTGATCATATGAAGAGGATCATCTTTTCCGTCTATATGCGAATGCGTGTTAAGTACAAGCCTAGTTTACATTATAAATAATAGTTTAACATTCAAATACATTGCGAATATGGAAACATTTCGATTTGTGCCGAATGAGACATGAGCAATAACCTCCAAATAAATCTAGCCAAAGCCGCGCTCGCTCATCCTCGTCTGCACGCATGCACTGTCACGATCTAATGCGCTGTATGCCGGATTTTTAAAAAATCTGACATTTTCTAGGACAGAATCCAGCAGGATCAAATTAATGTGAGCAACTGTGTTTTGGTGCAGCAGCGCCGATGTAGTTCACTTAATGTGCAGCGCAGTCACACGCGCTCCACATTTCGGATAATTTTATACAATAATGTCAGTTGAAAACATTTCAATTGTGCTTTAAAAGACAACAACGAACACCACAAAACCATTTAAAGATGCGCGTTCAGCGTTCTCCGTGCGGGATTGGAAACTGTCAACAAAGTAAAATGACCTCAAAAGTATGGCTCTCTTCATTTTATCAAATGATCATAATCGCATCTATTCATTTTATAATCCTGCTACTAGCATTTTATTCAGACTAAAACCTCTTTAATTCAAGTGAGAAAGCGTTTTGTGTGTGTGTGTGTTTGTGTGTGTGTGTGTGTGGCTTTTGCACATCCTGTCATACCGCTGACTGCGTGCCTGCAATAGATGCATTTTGCAGTATTATGGTTAACGATTAATCGATTAATTGATCGTTAATTTAAACGACGATCGATCATGGAAATAATCGAAATTTGACATCCCTAGCATAAAGCTTTGCAAGCAAGATCTGTGTCATAATTTCACCAGAAAGGTGAAAGGGAACAGGAAGACGTCTTTAAAAAAGTGTTTGCGTACAGTATCAATGTTTAGCTCTGTTGTAACATCTGCTTTATTTTGTAAGGTCTCCCAGAGACAGTTTTTCCAAAACCTTTTGGGCAAATGCCACAGGATAGTTTCATGATTAATGATGCACCTCGTTAATAGCCCTATATGAACGTCACTTCACCACCTAGAAAGTACACCTATGATCACAGGCCAAGTGCTGAAGATTTTTGCCATTAAAACATTTCTGCGCCATTGCATTTGCATGTTTTTTGGTAGGAGCTCACGCCTGATCTGGATGTACTCTGGCAACAGAAGAGGCAGTGGGGTTGTTGTGTTTCCTTTGGCCGTCACAGTCATTGTCGTCACTCCAGCACAGAGCTTAACAATGCTTCCTGTGTGGATTGTGGAGTGTGTGAAAGCAGGGTCTGTTGATAACACCCATTCCAACCCCAAAACGTCTTCTCAAATCACAGAAACACTGCAGTCTACATGCAAAGCATCAGATGGAGAGAGTAATCTGTTTGTTCCAGAAATAACAGTGACGTTCTGTCTGTTTAGTATCAAACTATAGAAGTCCGAGGTTTGACCCTTGGACAACCTCTAAAGTCTGAGCTCTTCACTGACTGTATTGACTCATCACTTATCAAATATGCTTCCAAGTTGGCTTTTAATGGATTCAAATGAATTAGGTTTAAACAGTTAAATGTCTTCAAAAATAGGGTTCTTGGCCTGTGCATCACTAATTATTAATTTAGTCAATTAATGGTGCTTTTAAAGCCAAGTATAATATTAACAGCAACAATAATAATGTTACAATTATAATTGAATATAATAATAAATGTTATTGTTATACTCGGTTTTAAAAAACACCATTAATTAGCCAAATTTAATTTGAAATAAAAATTAACAAAAACATTTTTTTTAGTGATGCAAAAGACAGGCCTAGAATTATTAGTATTTGCATTGTGTCAAGAACAATCTGAGTTCACATGGGAAATGTCACAAATTTCCTTACATTCCAGTTACTTAGAAATAGTGCAGAATATGAAATGTTACCTATTAATCTAGCAGCTCAGTGTTCAGTGGTGTTTGTGGAGCAGCTCGTGGGAAGCCATGGCACGACTGTTTGTGTGTTCAGCACGAGCTGTTAATTGAGCAGTCATGTGTGTTGACTTCTGTTGAGATGGACATCAGACTGATTCTCAGTTCTCCCAAAAATTGTGTTTATCTGCTTACCCCTATGGCATCCAAGCTAGCTAATCACGGATAAAACATACAAAAACCAAAAAAAACATGCACAAAACCAAATTAAACCATGTAGTTTGTGACGATACATTGATGTGTAAAAACACAATATGATCAGTCTGTGCAAGAAACTGAACCGTATTTATATAGTTTTTTACCTCTGATTCACGCAATGTACAAACTGTAAAAGGAGGCGTGTGAGGTGGCTTCTTCTTCTTGCTTTTTGGTGAATCGCAGACTTATAAGTGCATTACTGACCACCTGTCTCTCAAGTGGACCATTGACTCTCCTAATTGAGATTGTTGATAGTGTAAATGGTCCATTTGAGAGATAGGTGGGGGTACTGCTATTAGAAGTCTGTGATCTGCCATAAAGCAAGAAGTAGAAGAAGCCTCCTCATGCATCTGCTGCTAAGAACACACTCAGGAGAGTTTGAACAGTTAGTACATTTCTATAATATAAATACTGTTTAGTTTCTTGCACAGACTGATCATTTTGTGTCTTTTCATATCAATATATTGAATATATATATATATCAATATATATATAAAACGACCCCCAGGGTTTAATTTGGTTATGTTTGTGTATGTTTTTTATTAGTTTTGTTGTATGTTTTAGCCGTGATTCCCAATAAATAAGTCACCTACATCTTGGATACCCTGGGGGTAAGCAGATAAGCATCACATTTTCATTTTTGGGTGAACTACCCCTTTAATTTGAATTAATGTTTTGTGATGAATTGGCTGCCATACTGCATTATTTATTAGTTTTTTCTGTAAGACATTCTTTACTCAGACAAACTAAAAGAATCAAACAATTGACCTTCTGCAAATGGGGAAAAAAGAAACTCTTTTATTATGCATAATCAAATCAAATCTTTTTATTATTCTTTAGGTTTCACAAACCACGGATGGGATCGATGCAGACTTGTGGAAAGACGGCCTGTTCAAATCCAAGGTGACCCGCTATCTGTGCTTCACCAGGGCTTTCTCCAAAGAGAACGTGAGTCATCTCTTCAGCTCTTATTCAGATAATTGAGGTTTCTTTGAAGTATGGTAACATTTTACAAATTGATATTTCTAATCCTAGATGCTGATTTGTTAATACAGCATTGCTGTGATGCTTCTAGATGGTGGAAGCTTAATAATTTTGAATTAAAATATACCCTTTATATTTTCTTATTTTTTTATTTTTGTTAGATTTTTTTATTTTATATTATTTACATTTGATTTAAATGTGATTTTTATTTTTTAATTTCATTGCATTGTATTTCATTTAATTGCATTGCATTTTATTGCATTGCAATTCATTGCATTTCATTTAATTGCATTGCATTGCTTAAGGCTCTTGAGACATGCCTTACAACACACACTGTACTACTGAGCTACTTCAGTCTGGCCAAAAAGATGGATGACCATTTGAAAGGTCCAGACCATGTTCATGCTGTGTTTATATAATGTAACTTGTTGTTGGAGTTGACGAGCTCTCAGTAATGTGTCACAGGATCTCATCTATTTGTTTTTTATATACAATTTCTTTTTGTTCTTGCAAACAAAGCTGTTTCCGCTTGTGTCGTCCCTGCGGTGTTTAGCCTCATTCTTCTTTCTGGGACAAACCTCCAGTGGAAAGAACTTGAAAACCATGTTTATGGTGTTATTTTTTTCCCCGCTTGAATGTTTAGTAGTTCAATAGCTGTTGTTTATTGTAAATCATCGTTTCTATGAAGTCATACAGCAGAGCATTTTGACAATAAATAAACAAGTAAATCTTTTGGGGAGAAAAACACCGAACATCATGTACTAAATTGATGCATTTGCATCCATAATGATCAAATGACTGTCAGTGTTTGACATCAACACCTGTTTAGTGTCTTGAACTGCACTTACAAATGACAGCATAGTCACCTTTATTTATAAAGCACTTTATACAATACAGATTGTGCCAAAGAAGAAAATAGTTTATGCAGTTCCTTTTCAGTATAAAATATGCTGTTTGGAAAGTTTTATTGTAAGAGTTAGACAGGGTGGAAATTGGTTTCGCAAAATCGAATGACTTTTAATGACTTATGACTCTTTTTGGTACAAGAAGAAACCATGAGTAACATTGTTTTGATTATTATTGTTATTATGCATGGTTATAATGTTAAATCCCAAAGCATGCAATCATGGGCACTGGAAGAGATGTTGTCTGTTCACATTGCCCTATATATGTCTCTCCACAGAGTCATTTAGGTAATGTGCTTGTAGACATGAAGCTCATCGACATCAAGGACACGCTGCCTGTGGGATTCATTCCCATTCAGGAAACTGTGGACACACGTAAGCACCACATCAATCTCCTCTCGTTCATTTACAGCTGCGTTCTCCAGCTATTTCAGTTGAAATGCATCTTTAAAACTATATTTTCTTAGTTTTTCCAAACTTGATTTATATTGTTACAGCTAAAATATACCAGTGGCATTCCAGATCAGAGTAAAAAGGAGTTTGTTTTCCGCTAATGTATTTGTTTTTAGACACGCAGCCTGATATGTGGTGTTTTAAAAGGTTGTTTAAAAGTTTGTTTAAAAGATTGTGTTGGATAATTAATCAATGATCCTCTTTCCAGTCTCTTTGCTCTTTCTATTGTGAACTCCGTCTCCCTTACACTTTCTTTAACATGCCCTGTTCTTCTCTTTCTCTCTTCAGAGGAGCCGGCCTTTAGGAAGAGGAGGTTATGTATTAAGTTCATCCCGAGAGACTCCACTGAAGCTGCCATCTGTGATATCCGTATATTAGGACGCTCTAAACAAGCACCGCCACAGTATACATTCATAGGGTCAGTTAGACTCTATACACAACAACTTAAAACATAGATTGTCCTACCATTATTTAACAATGTTAATATGAGATATAAAATGAGAAAATTAATAGTATTCTGCAGGTGGGCACTGAGATATATCAAATATTATTTATATTTGGGATGATTATTTATAGTGGACGACCGATATGGATTTTTTGACTGCCGATATCTTGGAAAGCAGAGGCCGATATAAAGCCAATATAACCTTGAAAACATCGGCCAAGCAGAAAAACTTATTCGGCCAATGCCGATATTTGAAAAATGTCAACAATCGGCCGATATATCGGTCGACTACTAATCTTTTTTTTTTTTTTTTTTTTGACAATATGAATTTCAACAACATTAGGAACCTCAGTGTTACCTAAAAGCTTTATATTTGGTCAGTGAAGTTATCAAAGGAATTTTCCATGGCATGTAGCATGAATTGAAATGTTTTCAAGTGTGTGTAGACATTATATTTATTATATGTACTATATTGAGTTAATTTTTAATCATTTATGTTTTTACGTCTGGCCTTAAACATTTCTAATCTAACTTTGGAAAAATAAATGTCTTTGCATTTAGAAGTCATAATGTTTTAAAACATGCAGATATCCTGAAATTATATATAAAAAAAACCCTTTCAGAGCAGTATTCAGCTTCTTTAATATAGTGTCATGAGGCTGAAATCTGTATGTTTTGATGTGTCTTTCTCAACCTGCGGTCTCTGAATCACTGGCTGTACAAAGCGCTTGCTGTCTTTATTGATATTATATTATAATATTATTTCCTCCCAGAGAGCTGAACAATATGGGGATCTGGTACCGTATGGGAAAGGTGCCCCGGACCCAGGACTCTTCACCTGTACAGAACAACACCAATAACATCCAGAGCGTCACCAACAACTCCACTCCTGCACCAGTCTTGCCCAAGTATGTGTTTGTGAAGGCTCAAAATCTGAGGAAGTGTGAACCGCATTTGTTGTGACAGCTGCAGAATTGAAAGAGCCAGTGAGAGAAACTGAGAGAAGGAAGAGAAAGGCGGAAGGGAAAAACACTTTGTTAATAAGCAGGTCCAGCTTAGCATTCCTTATATTCTGGAATAAACAAGCTGTGGTCTGTCAGGAATTCCCATATAGTTCACAGCAGAGCTTGTAGTCATGCTTACAGGCCAAAGATTCATTTCACTAGCTGAATCAGAAGTCAGCGTAGCAATTTATTCTTCACACACAGTCAGCTCCTGATGGATAAAACCGAATCCAGTCGGCTGTGACGTCATTATCTCGAAGTTTTTTTTGATGTTTTTGGAAGAGTCTCTTCTGCTCACCAAGGCTGCATTTATTTGATCAAAAGTAGAGTAAAAATTGATTCAGTTAAAAGTACTTTTCTCTTTGAACATATTTTAAAATGTAATTTATTATTGGGCTGCAAAGCTGAATTTTCAGCAGTCTTCAGTGTCACGTGATTTTTCAGAAATCATTCTAATATGCTGATTTTAGAAACATTTCTTTTTAAAATCATTGTTGAAAGCAGTTTTTGCTGCAAAATATTTTAGTAGAAAAAGGGATACTTTTTTGGGATTCTTTGATGAAAAACCGCATTTATTTGAAATAAAAATTGTAACATTTAAAAATTCTTTTTTGTTTTTTAATCACTTTAATGCATCCTTACTGAATAAAAGTATTAATAAAAATAAGCAAAAAAAAACATCCTGTTTTCCATGATATAACCAGAATAATGACATGTAAAATGTGCACGCTTTCTCACATACTTAATGTTTACGGGTTTGCTTGTGTCTCAGGGTTTTGTGCGCCCGGAGCATTTTTCCGACACAAATGGGAAGTGTCTGTTCCAGCTGTTTCCCTTTCATGGTTTCCTCTCTGTCTGTCTGCTCTCTTGATACTGTCCGTCTGTGATCTTATTATATATAACAGGATACAACTGGAGTGAAGTCACATAACCAAACATGCATTTCAATGAGGGAGTGACCGTCTCGGTCTGTGGCCCCGAACACTTGTCTGGACTCTTTCTCACAGTGTTGCACAACAACACAAGGGTTGTAAAAGTAGAAAAATAGAGATTAATCAGTTGATGACTGTGTGAACTACACCAGTCTATGGATGTTAGCCAGTCATAACAGCTGTTATCAAAATCTAAATTATCTTGGAAACCTAGATTTAGTGCAAGAAACCTAGACCAGCATAATTGAACTTCTCGTTCCTCTATTGGACAGTAAGATTTATTTCTTTTTCTTTGAAAGAAATTCAGACTTTTATTCTGTAAGGATGCATTAAACTGATCAGATGTGGCATTTGTGATCAAATAAATGCTGTTCTTTCACTTTCTATTTATTAAAGAGTCCTGAAAAATGCCGAAATTATGGTTTCAACAAAGATATGAAGCAGCACAACTGTTTTCAACACTGATAATAATCAGAAATTTTTCTTAAGCAGCACATCAGTATATGAGAATGATTTCTGAAGATCATGTGACACTGAAGACTGGAGGAATGATGCAGAAAATACAGGTTTTATCACAGGAATAAAATATATTTTAAATTAAATTTACAAAGAAAAGCTATTTTAATAATATTTCACAATATTACTGTTTTACTGTGTTTCTGATCAAATAAATACATCCGTGGTGAACAGAAGAGAGAGACTTCTTTCAAAAACATTGTGGAAAATTTTACAGACCGCAAACTTTTGAACAGGAAATATTTGAATGCTTTTGTAAAACCACTTCCATTCCAGCCAGCTGTCTTTACCACCTCACAAAAGGAGAATATCAGCAGCCCAAGACAACCAAATTTGATTCATATACAGTTGTTCTGTTCCTCATGATGTGTGGAGTTTCCCTTGGAGAACATGTACAGTACATAATGAAAACATCAGCTGGGTAGAGCATGTGTCATGTGTGCGGTGACTTATTATAAATACATATAAAAATATATTCATTTTTATTTATTTATTGTATTTTTTGTTAATTGGAACTTGAATCAGAAAAAAAAGAGAATTTTTGACTTGGCAATTAATTGAAATAAAACAAGATGAAGGACTAAAATTACAAACTGAAATAAACTATAGCTTAAATTTAAATCATTTTAAAAAACTAATTAAATAACAGAATTACTGAAACTTAAAAAAAAAAATCTAAATGGAAAATTTAAGTTTATTCAAAATAAATAAAATAAAAAAACAAGAAAAAAACACTGGTTCGTGTTCAAAAACTATGGAAGCACGTTTCCGCCACTGAATAAAAAATAAAACAAGGTAATTGCGAGTTCATATCCGGCAATTCTAACTTTTTTCTCAGAATTACTAGTTATAAAGTCAGTTACGAGATATCAACTTGCAATTCAGAGAAAAAAAAATTCTTGCAATTCTCACTTTATAACTCACAATTCTGACGAAAAAAAGAAAACTCACAATTGGGAGTTATAAATCCAAATTTATGAGATATGAACTGAGAAAAAAGTAATAATTGTGTAATTTTTTAACTAGTGTGATTTTTTTTTTTTTTTTCTAAAAGTCGCAATTACTTTTTTTTATGTTTATTTTTTAAATCAGTGTTATTTTTACTTTTTCTTGCCATTAAATTTTTCAATGACCAAAGACATTTTTCTAAACGGGTTTAATTTAGCAAGCTGTCTAACAGCTAAAGCAAAGCACGCTGTTTGGTGTTCTATTTAAAGAACCACAGCTAAAAATATCAAAACCATTTTTGACATTCTTAAAGCACAACTGCTAAAAATAAAGCTTAATTAAAAAAATCAATCTGTATTTAAAGGTTCTAGCATCATCAGGTGAACAGTTTGTTTTATTAGGATGTAGATCTCATCATGCAGCCTGTGAGATGGAAGTATCACAGTTTGCACGTCTGTGTTACAGAAACAGCCTTCATCAGTAAAGGTTCTCCGTCAGTTGACAGATTGCCAGCTGTGATGACACACAAACCAAACCGCTGTGATAATAGTGAAGTCTGAGAAGGAAGATGTGTTGAATATTTATTTGATTAAGTGGTAATTGTTTTCCATTTGTGTTTCTTCGCAGGCACATATCCATGACCCTGCCGGCATGTTTCAGAAAAAGCACAACCAGACCAGACTTTGAACACCAGAACTCCAACCTCTATGCCATCTCTGGTGCGAGAACCGCACAAAACACACCTGACCCAAACTGAGCACCTTCACATCCCCCTCAATATCGCATCAGCACTAACAAAAACACAAATGAGCGACAAAGGAAGCCAGTCTTAGAATTTGACCTGCTTTTACAAATGAAATGAATCGTCAGTTTATTATAAATGAGTAAAAAATAAATAAGTTTGTACTCCGTCAGTTTACTCTCCAAGTTTAAATTACAAAAAGTAAACCCTTATCCAAGTATCTATTAAATATATCAGCTACTTAAACTACTATTTCAAAGTTTGGGGTCAGATATGTATTATTAATTATTAATAATTATAATTCAGCAAAGATGCATTTAATTGATCAAAAGTGACAGGGATGTCATTTATAATGTTACAGAAATTGTATACATTTTAAAATTTATTTATTTTAATTATTTATTGTTTTTTTTAGATTTTAAATTGGGTTCTATTAATCAAAGAATCCTGAAAAAGACGGAAATACGAAGTAGCACAACTGTTTTCAACATTAATAAGCAGTAAATCAGTATATTATTCTGATTTCTGAAGATCATGTGACGATGAAGACTGGAGTAATGATGCTGAAAATACAGCTTTGATCACAGGAATAAATTGCATTTTACTATATATTACAATAAAAAAGTCATTTTAAATTATAATAATATTTCAGTATTTTTACTGTATATTTGATCAAATAAATGCAGCCGTGGTAAGCATGTGTGACTTCTTTCAAAAGCATTAAAAATGCTCCCTGGTCCCCAAACTGCTGAACAGTATAGTATTGTAATATTGTATTATTATATTTAGCATCTGTAGAATGCTTGACGTGAGAGAACACCTCACATTCGTTGGTTACCTCTGCATGTAATAAATCCCGTCAGCATCCGTGTGGTTTCATGGCTGCTGTGATTAGGGATGTAATAATAAACCCTTCTGGAGGAGGAATCTGGTCCAGATGGTGTTCAGTGATGAGTCAGAATATACCTCTCCTTCTGTTCTGAGCTCTCCTTTCTTACCACACACTTTTTGTTATTTTGTCACATTCATGGAAAAAATGTCTCTTTTTAGTTTTATTTAGTCGATGCTTTAATACAAGGCAACTTACAGATAAGCTCATTTTTATTTTGTAGATGGTTAATGGGTTCTTAACATTTTTTGGCTTTTTGTGAAAGGCAAAATATATTATGTGTGGTGCACTCTGGTTCATACTGACTTTTTGACCTTTCAGCTATGGATGGAGTGCCTTTCATGATTTCGGAGAAGTTTGCATGTGCCTCCAGTGATGTGAGTCTGTTTTCAACCAATCATATGCTTCAAATGAACTCTTGCACCGTCTGTAGGCCACAGAGATCAAACTGTACTGTTAGATGTAGATTGCATCTTAATAATGCATTAAAACTAGCACATGAACTGCTCTGGATATTGAGGAGGATGTTGTGTTGTTTCAGTTGCAGCAGGTGGATCTAATGGGCATCAGAATCAAATCACTTGCAGAGATCGAGAAGGAGGTGAGAACATAGTTTCAACTGACAAGCGCTAGTTTGTTTGCTGCTTTTGTTTCCACGATATTTTCAGCCTTATTTTAATGCAAAAATGCATTTTCATATTACATTTTCCAAATGTTATATTATAATGCCAAAATGTATTTTCATATAACATTTTCCAGTTGTTATATTTTAATGCAACAATGCATTTTCATTTTGCTTTTCATATAACTTTACAACTACTTTATTTACGTTAAACCTGATTGGATAAAGATATCCACTACATGCAAATCAGTTGAAGTAGTATTAATTGTCCTATTATCCATAGTCAATTATAATTATACTATTACATTAAATATTGCATTATAGTTATATCAAAGATAAAAGAACCATAACAAGGATATTAACTATAACCATAAGGTTTTAAAAATAGTTAGCATTATAGTTTTTAGTCTTGGTGTGAAATACCTTGATGTACTATATTTTTTATGGAAGACTGGTTTATTGTGGTTATTATTAATAATACGTTTAATTATTCATTGGACATTGATGTGTTTTTTTTTTTTAAATGGGCAAAATTAAAAGATGCGGGTTATTAAAATGAATAATTGTTACTGATTATAATGGATGTTTAAAAGGTGTAAATAAAGAGATATTTCAGTAGAGTTTCAGATCAGATCTCAATATTTTGTGTCTGTCATGAATGTGTATCATTCTCATGATGCTCACTAAACAAACCAGGGCTTATTATAGTTAACTAAAATGAAAAATGTCATAAAATAAATTACCTCTAATAATAAATTATTAGTAAACTAAATTATAATAAATTATTAGTAAACTAAATAACTATAAGTAAACTAAAATAAAATGTAAAAAAGCTTCAACTTATTTTAAGATAGTTGCCAATGCAGAATTTCTATTTTTTTTTGTACTAAAATAGCTAAAACTTATATATAAAAAGCTATATAGACATATTTAAAATAATAATAATAATAATAATGAAAACAAAAACAATTAAATTGAATAAAAACTATAATAGTATAGCGATTGTTTAGTATCAGTCATAACATAATTTTATTTATTGGCCTAATTTTTATTTGGGCTATAATTAGTTTTGAATAAATTCTATTATGTTGAATTCAGCTTTAGTTGCTGCAGTACCCGTATGTTTAGCTGTTTTTGACTGATCCACTAGAGGTCAGTGTTTGCTCTGAAACTCTCTCTCAGGTGGTGTTTAACTCTTTCTGTCTGTGTCTGTGTCTGTGTCTGTGTCTGTGTCTGTGTGTCTGTGTCTGTGTCTGTGTCTGTGTCTGTGTCTGTGTCTGTGTGTGTGTGTGTGTGTGTGTGTGTGTGTGTGTGTGTGTGTGTGTGTGTGTGTGTGTGTGTGTGTGTGTGTGTGTCAGTATGAATACAGTTTCCGGACGGAGCACAGCGCCGCGGCCCGACTGCCGCCCAGTCCCACCAGAACATCTCTGGGCTCCGAGGCCTAACGCTCACAACCTCTGAAGAGACTCCTCCACCTCTCTCAAAGTACACCGGAAACCCACAAAACCAACTGCGACAATTTCGAAAGAGGGAAAAATAACGATATTGGTTTAGTTTTTATTTTATTTTTAAAATTAACAAATATTTAATATGGCCAAGTTCGTTTTTCAATGCTACTTTTCATTAAGAGCTTTGGACATCAAACGACGGTGATCAAATCAAAACCACTTCTGTGTTTCTTTTGTGTTGCGTCTGACTTATTCTGGCTGCTGCACCGGAAAGACTTTCTGAAGGGTCACGCTTGGACAAACCCTTAAGAAATCACATTTGAGCCCCAAAGTCTGCATTCATGCGTCAAGTGCACAAGATTTTTCTTTTCTTCTGCACCTTCAGTTTTATTTAGATGGCAGCGACTGCATGACTTTGTTTCTTTGTTTGGAAATGGAGCCCAGTTCCCTGCACTGTTACAGGACTTCTGAAACATTTCAATTTAATTGTGTTTGTCTGGAGAAATGAGATTAGAACAAAAACCCTTCGCCTCTGAACAAACCCTTGTACATATACGAGCGCTGAATCAGGATTACCTTGATTTGGAGTTGAGTGTTTTCCTTTAGTCTTTGTGACGTTCTTCCTGAACTGATCTGTCACTGCTCAGTTTTACTCTTTCAGTCTCATGCTACGATCTTTGATGGTGCTCAAGCAGAGGGATGTTGTTTCTTCAAGTCCGTTCGTGGCTTCTAACATTTATGGTGATTTTTTTTTTTTTTACTTTTTTTATTAAAACAAGTTAATATTTCCACAGTCATATTTCACCCCAAGATTCAAAGAAAAAATAAGAAATTGAATTTTGCATAAAGAAAAAAACTAATATTTTTAAGTCATAAAGAATTTTCATGAAATTGAAACCTATTTTCCACAAAAAAACTCATTACTGTAATTCGTCTTAATTTCTATAAAACGGATACCACGAATACAAATAATGTGCTATTTTTCCATTTCTCATTTATTCAACTTTTGATAACGCTTAAAGCCTTATGTATAATGTATTATGATGGTATTCAGATTGTGTGTTGTAATGGATTATATTTTTTCATAAATAATTGTAACCAACTTTAAAATGATACACTTGGAGGTTTGTCATGTATTTTGATGCATTATACTTTCTGAAAGTGTAAAAATAAAGTATTATAAGGTTACAATTATTCATGACATAATTATAATAAGTGAATGCATTAAATTTAGTTTCATAATGCATTATATTTAACATTTTTAAAGTGATACCAGACATTTTTATTGCATTACAGTAATAGAAAATTTGGGGTAAATGTGCTTAATTCTATTGAAAATGTAAAAATGCATATGGAAAAAAGCAAAATCCAATTTCTAATTTCTTTCTGATTTTCAGGGTGAGCTGAACATTTCTTGACAGTTTTATGAGATTCAGCTGAATATCCAGAACAAATGTTATTGTTAGTTGAGTTTTAGTAACCCATGCAGTCCAGAAGCAGCTCACACGGTCAAGGTTTGAGTCATGTGATTGGCTCTGTGTGCCACTGCTGCTTTCTTGATATGCTGATTATTATCGATGAACGTACAGTGTTAGTATTTCTGCCGAAACAACCCTCTCGGGTGAAAGTGTTCAGCTTGGAAACAGCAAGTGTTTGGGTGATTAAAGACAGCAGTCCTTTCAGATGCTTTGACATCTTCACTGTGAGACTTTGAGCAGTCACTCAGATAATGTTCAAGCAGCTATATTGTTACATTTCCTAACCACTATGTTGACTTTTATTATGTTGGATCTTAGTTTTACTTTTTTTTTTTTTATCACCACAAATTTTTTTTATTTTTATTTTTTATTCTGAGGCAGTCAGTAGCTTCAGACTTTCAAAACTGATTTTAATTAGCAAGCTTTTTTTTATTATTATTATCATTGTTATTTCTACTGAATATAATTTACAATCCAAGATTAGGTCTAATTTGTCTGGAAAACCAATCCCAGGTTTATAGATCTAGGAACAAAAATTATAGTTTAACATTACATAAATGACATGCTGACGAATGCAATATTTTATTTCCTTCATTTATTTAACTCGAGCCCCTATAGGAATGCATGCAGCATTATCTATTTTCTCACAATTAAAATTAAGATTTAATTTGCCATTTCATAGTACTCTTTCATTTAATTATTTAATGATTTTCTATGAAGACTAATTTAAATGTTTAGAAATGTAGCTAGCATGTTTCCCCAATATATTTTTAAGGTTTTGTTGAATATTGAGTTTGTGGAGTTACCAGGTTGGACACAAATACAATAAAACATGTTTAGTTACTGCTCTGCGTGAATAAACTCCTGTTCATGATTTTACTAACCGTTTAATGTGTATCGTCCAGTTCATCGTTGTGACTCTAGAAGAACCTGCTGTGTTTTTGTTATTTGCATTGACAGCTGATTTGAATTTGTGTGTGTGTATACAGTAAATGGAATTGCCATTTTTGAATGCTGGTTGAATTTTGTTCTGTTATTTTATAAAATTACCATAAACTCTTAATGCATTCTTAATGCAAAAAGAAGTTTGTCGCCAGATGTCCATATTTGTGATGCTCGAAAAAAAGCTCCACCTGAAATCTCTTTGTAACAAAGTCATTTTCTGGCAGCTTAAAAAGAGTTTATTTCTTCATCAGAGAAATTTAGTGTTGCATCACTTGCTCACCAATGGATGCTCTGTTGTGAATGGGTGCCGTCAGAATTAGAGTCCAAACAGCTGATACAAACATCACAATAATCCACAAGTATTTCGTTTTTCAAGATTTTCATTTTTGGGTGATCCAGTCCTTAGGCCATCAACAGTCTTAGGCAGAATGTAATCTCAAATGCATTGCATGGTAAGTGCAAACGGGATGGTTTTGCCACACAGTTATTCATGTTTACTGGAAGTCTGCTTCTGTTTTGTGTTCACAAACGCTCTGAGCTTCCTGTGGCCGTTTGACAAGTTAATTTATTTAGATCCAACATGCGTCAAGACTTAAAGCATAAAATCCCCTCAAATGCTGCAGATGGTTTTGGGCAATGTGTTACTGTTTGTGTGGCTTTTAATGTCTTTTTAAGAGAATAAGAAGTTTAACAAGAAGCACAGCAAAGCATGTTTAAAGACATCGAGTGAGCATTTAAGAAACCCCACAAAGGCTATTTAATTTTCTCTTTAAATCGAGACATCTTGCTTCTGCATGGTTTATACTTCACTTCTATTCGCAAGATGTAGGTTAAGTGTGCATGCATCTCTTTTACATAATTTACAGAATAGTTCCTTGCATTATATCAGTTTTTTTTCAAGGTTTAATAATGCTATGTGGTTTTGAGATGTACATGTTTGTTTTTTAATTTCTACTACATGAAAAATATCATGTAAGACGTTATGCATAAATCTTAACTAAACCCTGAAGAGCTGGATTCACATCCAAATCAGTATCTGTAGGTCATCTGACATAGATCAATTTATTGCAGCATTCATTTGATCATTTGAGTTATTCAGAGCCAAGGGCTTTGGGAAGATCATAATGGTCAAGGACCGACTGCATTGACCAGTAATTGAGCTTACTTCTTTAAGAAAATTGTCAAAATGTGAAAAACTTAGCATTATGGGTAACAATGTCCTTGACTTGAACTACTGTATTCCCTCTGAACACTTCTGAAGTCTAGTTCTCCCGTCATGGAAAGAAAGTTGGGCTAAGTTCCTAGCAGACGTTGAAGCTTGTGTCATTTCTGCTTTGACAGAGTCTTTTGAAGGCTGTTTTTCCATTAGCTTTACAGGAACCTTTGCCACAGGACAATAAAACAAATAAGAGTGTAAAAATGAAGCTAAACCATGAAAGAGAGAGAGAGAGAGATCAGCAAAGAGATCTCATCAAATGTAATATACAGTAAATCTAGTCTCATCTGAACTCTCTTAACCTTTAGAACTCAGGGTGACAAAAATGGCAAATTTTAATAGGTTATAATGAATTTAAAGACAAATGCAGGCTTCTAATTGTTTAATTCAATATGCACTAAGAATTACTTGGATAAAATTAGCGATCAAAGCTAGACTAGTATGATGCAATGACAATTTTATTATATGATTGATTATATTTTACTTTAATCTGATTGCAAATACATTTTAAAATAACAGTTCACCCAAAAATTAACAAATGCTAAAGATGCGCTCGTCCTCAGGCCATCCAAGATGAGTAGATGAGTTTGAGTCTTCAGATTGGAAGAAAAGAAGCATTCCATCACCTGCTCACCAATGGTGAATGGGTGCCGTCAGAATGAGAGTCCAAACAGCTGATAAAAACATCACAGTAATCCACATCGCTCCAGTCCATCAGTTAATGTCTTGTGAAACCAAAAGCTGTGTGTTTGTGAGAAACTTCAAACCATTGCTACCTTCTGCACAGATCAAGCACAAGAGAAAAAAAGATCAAAACAGTTCTGAACAAATATGTGGTTGATTTTGATGTGAGAGACAATAGGAGATGGATTTTTCCACTTGATGAAGCGTTATTATGGATTATAGACTCACAAACATGCAGCTTTTCAATCCACAACATTAACTGCTGGACTGGAGTGGTGTGGATTACTGTGATGTTTTTATCAGCTGTTTAGACTCTCATTCTGACGGCACCCATTCACTGCAGAGCATCCATTAACGAGACAGTGATGTAACGCTACATTTCTCCAAATCTGATGAAGAAACAAACTCATCTACATCTTGGGTGGCCTGAGGATTAACATTTTCAGCAATTTTTCATTTTTGGGTGAAATATTGCTTTAAAACAAAGACTATGTGCAATTTCTTGTTTCTTTCTCAAAAACATATTTTAGCAGTCCAATCAAATGAGCTAGATGTTTAGAGCTAGATGTCAAATGCCACGATTTTTAGCAAGTTGTTTATCTATTTGTTGGTGTGTTTGCTTGCTTGTGTAGCAATGCCAAGGTCATGGGTTCAACTTGTAGATGTATAAAAAATGCAAAATAATCATATTACAAAAATTGCTAACTGGGTGCATGCAGTGATGAGACAATAATGTGGCAAACTATTGTTGAAACATCTCGGTTACGTATGTAACCTTGGTTCCCTGAATAGGGAACGAGATGCTGCGGTGACGTCACCACGTATGGGAACACCTCTGGTGTGACGAATGTCTGAAGCCCTATACCATCCCGCCAATCCTATTGGCCAAATGGCGCATAGCACCACCCTGCGCATGCGCGCGCATGATATACCTGGGTGCAGCGCGCCATTTCGCTCAGATTTCATGACTGAAGATGAAGAGTTATCAAGGTACGGAACGGCCAGAACCGCAGCATCTCGTTCCCTATTCAGGGAACCAAGGTTACATACGTAACCGAGATGTTCCCTATCATAGGTCACTTCAATGCTGCGGTGACGTCACCACGTATGGGAACGATATACCAAAACGCCTGACGTACCTGATAACTGAGATCCGAGGAAGCAACTGCTCAAGCGGAGAGAACCCGGGAGCCAGGGGCCATCCTCACATCCAGACTGTAGGACTTGATAAAAGTGCTCGGTGAGGACCATCCTGCCGCAGCACAGATATCATCCATAGAAGAGCCACTGAGAAAGCTTGCTGAAAACCACTTGCTGAAAGCGAAAAGGGTTAGATGCGACCTTAGGAACATAGTTAGGCCTGGGCCGCAGCAGCACCTTCACAGAGCCTGGTGCAAATTCCATGCATGAGGGTGAAACAGAAAGAGCCTGTAAATCCCCAACTCTCTTGAGGGAGGATAAAGCCATGAGAAGAAGTGTCTTCAGTGTCAGGATTTTATCCGATACGGTCTCCAAGGGCTCAAACGGATGCCCTGACAAACCTAACAACACAATGGATAAATCCCATGAAGGAACTCGCACAGGGCGGAAAGGCCTCAGCCGTCGCGCACCCTGAATGAAACGAGAAACTAATGGATGACGCCCCACAGAGGCACCGCCTATGCATTCGTGGTAAGCTGAAATGGCTGCCACGTAAACCTTTAAAGTGGCTGGTGTAACGCCATCCGAGAAACGCTCCTGGAGGAACTCCAGCACTGAAGCCACTGGGCAGTAAACTGGATCCACATTATGATTACCACACCAGGCTGTAAACAGTCTCCACTTGAAAGCATATAAGCGTCTCGTAGAAGCTGCTCTAGAACTCAATATAGTCTCAGTAGTTTCAACAGAAAGACCGTGACATACTAACGCACTCCGCTCAGTGGCCACGCCCACAGTTTCCACAGATCTGGCCTCGGGTGCCAAATCAGCCCCTGTGCTTGTGATAATAAATCCTGTCTGATGGGAATCTCCCACGGAGAGCCCGCTAGCAGACTGATCAGATCCGCAAACCACGGCTGCGTGTGCCATCGCGGAGCCACCAGCAGCAGCTGTTCCACTCTGTCCCGGCGTATTCTGCATAATACCGCTGGGATCAAACGAATCGGAGGAAAAGCATACAGACTGGTCTTGGGCCAGCTGTGAGCTAACGCATCCACGCCCAGGGGCGATGGGGAGCGTAGGGAGAACCATAGAGGGCAATGCGTAGTCATGCTCGATGCGAATAAATCCACTTTCGCTTTGCCGAATATCCGCCATAAAAGATCCACCGTCTGGGGGTGTAATCGCCATTCTCCCTGTTCCAGAGCCTGTCTGGATAGCAGATCCGCTCCGAAATTCAATCGTCCGGGGACATGAATGGCCCGGATCGAGAGAAACTTGTCCCGAGACCACAGAAGAACACGCCTCGCCAGCCTGCACAGGGGGCGAGAGCGCAATCCTCCTTGATGGTTCAGATAAGACACAACCGCTGTGTTGTCCGATCTGAGCAGCACATGACGGCCGATCAGCAGATCCGCGAAATACTGGAGAGCCAGAAAAACTGCCAGTAATTCCAGTCTGTTTATATGCCAGCCGCGCTGAGCCGCTGTCCACACTCCGTGGGCTGGTCGCCCTCGACACACAGCTCCCCAACCAGTCAAAGACGCGTCCGTCGTGACAGTCTCTCGGAAAGCATAAATTCCCAATCGAACTCCTGACAGGAGAAATTCGGTTGACATCCAAATTTTTAGCGACATCACACACCGCCGTGTCACCGAAATCGTGCGATGCGGGAGACAACGGGGTGAAATATTCCGCCTTTTCGTCCACCACTGAAAGGGGCGCATTTGAAGCAATCCCAGACGAATCACGGGGGATGCTGCTGCCATTAGACCCAAGAGCCTGAGGCACAATCTCACCGTCACCGTGCGACCCGCTTTGAAGTGCCGCACGCATGACGCAATCGACTGAGCGCGCGGGAGAGAAAGCTTCGCTGTCATCGCGCGAGAGTCCAGATCTATTCCAAGAAAAGTTATCCGTTGAGAGGGAGTTAAAACACTCTTCTTGAAATTTGTTCGTAAGCCCAGGCTGTTTAAATGATTCAGCACAAGATCTCGGTGAGAGTGTGCTTGAGTCCGCGATTGCGCTAGCACCAGCCAATCGTCCCAATAATTCAACACACGAACGCCCTGGAGCCGCAACGGGGCCAGAGCTGTGTCCATGCATTTTGAGAACGTACGGGGCGCTAAAGCCAAGCCAAAGGGAAGAACACGGTACTGATACGCTTTGCCCTCTAAAGCGAATCTGAGGAACTTCCTGTGTCTCTTGACGATCTGAATATGGAAATACGCATCCTTCAGATCGATCGTAATAAACCAATCGCTTGGTCGGATCTGAGACAGAATAGATTTCACCGTCAACATCTTGAATTTGCTCGGTCTGAGTGCAAGATTCAGACGGCGTAAATCCAGAATGGGTCGTAACCCGCCGTCTTTTTTCGGTACCACGAAATAACGGCTGTAAAAACCTGTCTCCATCTGAGAGGGGTGCACTTCTTCTATAGCCCCTTTGCTCAGCAGAGCTGACATTTCTTGTCGCAGCACCGCCATTTCCGTAGACTTCACCGTAGTGGGAAGAATTCCGCGGAAAGGAGGCGGGCCTTTCCGAAACTGAATGGTGTATCCGTGACAAACCGTGCGTAACACCCATTGAGGAATGCCGGGCAAGCGTTCCCACGCGGCCCGAAACAATATTAGCGGTTCCAAAACTTCCGCTCCCAGCAACGCCGTCATACGCGTTAAAACGACCGGACACGAAAAACCCGTGGTGTTCGTGCACCGGGGAAGCGTATGCGCCGGAGTCGTTGCGTTCCGTTGAGTATAATCCTGAAACGTGTCCACGGCAGGAATTAGGCCAACAGATGGAACATCGGGCTCTGCTGCTAGCGAAAAAGCGGCGGCTGTGTGAGCCGTCATAAACGGGCCGTTTGTGCAGGGTCCTTGAGTCGTCCCTCGAACTCCAAAAGCAGGATTGCGCAGAGTGTCTGAGGGAGCGTCTATTATTATTACGGCTCGATCCAATGTTGCTCGAGGCGCTGTTAGCGGCGAGACAATCAATGTTTGAGCATGGGGACTGCAATGAGAGTGTGGGATGCGCGAAAGCGGTCCGACAGCGCTCTCTAGCGGAGGGCACAGTCCCTGGCAAGCAGCAAAAAGATCAGGAGCTGCTATTCGGCACCCGAGAACGAGAGGCTTTAGCCGTTGAGGTCAGGTTCAATCGCTTACGTTGACGCTGGTGCGCCGGAGGAAAAACCCTAGGGCCCCAGTCCTTACGAGGAGGCGCCATGGGTGTGGGTTCCTCTCGAGAGGCTGCTCGCTGGCGGTGAGAGGAGGTTGAGCGAGAACGCGCGGGCGCTTGCCGGCATTCGACCTCCCTGGGTCTGCGGGGAATCAGCTGGCGGAAAGCGGCTGATTGCTGTTTCGCTGCCCTGAACTTCTCCACTACTGACGTGACAGCCTCACCGAACAATCCATCCCTGGAGACAGGGGCATCCATAAGGAAAGATTTATCCTTCTCCTTAATATCGGTGAGATTAAGCCAGAGGTGGCGCTCAACCGAAATCAAACCGGCCATAGTACGGCCCACTGCACGAGCGGTATGTTTGGTAGCGCGTAGCGCCAAATCCGTAGCTCTACGCAGTTCTTTAACTGCCTCCGGTGTGATGCCCTCACCTTCATCCAATTCCTTCAATAACTCCGCTTGGTAGGCCTGAAGGACCGCCATAGAGTGGAGCGACGCAGCCGCCTGACCAGCCGCCATGTAGGATTTACCCACCAAACTAGACGTGACTCGACACGCCTTCGAAGGAAGAAGGGGGCGAGACTTCCAAGCCGCGGCCGAACTAGGCGCAAGGTGTTCGGCGAGAGTCTCTTCCACCGTGGGCATCATAGTATAGCCATGGTTCGCCATATCAGAAACGGTGGCGAAATCCGCGGCCGCGGCGTTAGTAATCCGCGCCGAAAACGGCTGTTTCCAGGACCTCGAAACCTCCTGGTGGAGGTCCGGGAAAAAAGGCAAAGGCCTCCGGGGCTGTGTAGGTGTCCGACTGGTTAGAAAACGGTCGTCCAGCTTGGAAGAAGGTTGGGCCTCGGCCTTGTCAACCTCCCAGTCTAGCCCCAATTTACCCACCGCACGAGAAACCACATCCAACAGCTCACTGTAGGAGGGGGAAACACGCCTCTCCTGTCCGCTAGGAGGAAGAGGGCTAGTGTCAGTCGCGAAGTCCTCAGACCCCGAGGCCGCGGTGGATAAAACGTCGTCGTCATAGCGTCCACAACCGAAGGAGATGGCGGTGCATGCCTCCGGTGTGGGAAGTAAATCCTCATTAGAGAAGACGACGGGCTCAGTATAAGTTTTATTCTGCAGCAGGGTAGGGGAGAGCGAGCGATGTGGAGAATATTCCAGCGCTGCGCTGTCCACAAAATCCATGTCGCACGTGTCACCCCAGGCCCTCGCCTCGTGCGGTGCCTCGGCAGTCGCAGAGGTGACCTGACGGGGGTTAGACTCGAGGGCGACATTAGAGAAAACTTCCACCCTGGAGCGCAGTACTCTGAGCCGCAGGCCATCACAATGGGGACAGGAAGAAAGGCCGCTAAGCGCCGCCTGTGCGTGATGTAAACCAAGACATACTACGCACCTGTCATGAGTGTCCCCCGCCGTGATGTACCTGGTACATGGCTCCTTACATTTTCGAAAGCTCATCGCGTCCGCGAAGAGGAGTTAACACTGCTCGAAGAGATCGCTGGAGAACGCGAGACGATAGGGCACAGATGATTCGCTATTCCTGAAGGAATGAAATCTGAGCGAAATGGCGCGCTGCACCCAGGTATATCATGCGCGCGCATGCGCAGGGTGGTGCTATGCGCCATTTGGCCAATAGGATTGGCGGGATGGTATAGGGCTTCAGACATTCGTCACACCAGAGGTGTTCCCATACGTGGTGACGTCACCGCAGCATCGAAGTGACCTATGATAGGGAACGGTATTTATTAATGCAGTATGTACTCTGCATTCTATGATAAGCAGTATGTTATTCTGTACATAGTCAGATTTTTGTAAATATATAGTTTTTATTTCTAAAAAGTTTCAATTGTGCATCATACTGCTCTATTAAATTTGTTGTCGCTGAAGTAGTTTTAATGAATCTGAATCAGCTGCAGATCCTGTTGCCTTACAGAACCTATTAAACGAAACCACAATAAACAGTTTAAGAGCTTGGTTTGTTTTCCCCGCTCGTTAAATGTATTTACGTGCAATATTTTCCATTTGGAAGAAAACGTGCATCACATAAATGGGGATTACATGAATTAGCTTTAATATCGTAAAAGTCATTTGATCAGGGCTTTGATGAGACGTGCTTCTCTTTCAGGAGGGATTTTAAAGACGCTCATTGTGGGAGGTTTTCCTGAATTAACATTCAGACCAAACATCCTCAACTCAATATTCAGAGTTCACGGGTTTCATGTTGGCAGATGAGATATGAGAGTTAAAGTCACAAAACATGTTTGATATATCGACTTCCAACAGTTTGCACATGTGCTGTGATCCGTGTTGAGAAGGTTTGATTCATTTAAATTTGTTTGATGTCATGTTTATTTACATTTCTTGCATCACTATTAACTGAATGAGACCAGACTGTAGTTGATGGTGAAATACTTTGACTTCTGACACAAACGTGCAGATGTTTAATGCTGTCAGATTGATAAATAGAGTTTAATGTACTGCTGTTATGAAGAGAATTAGTGTCACTTATATCAAAAGACATTATTTTTTGGCTCTCTTTGGTTTTTCTTCAAACTATTAAAACTATTAAAACTGAAAAAAAAGAGATTATTAAGAAATTTATTGTTTTAAATATGATATCAGTGCAGATCTTTACAATGTTCACTGCTGTCTAATCAGAAATAAACAGAATCTGTCAAATGCTTTTTTCTAAATTATATAATTTCACCCGAACATCAAACGTTTTGAGGATTAGAGAGATTAGTGTTGTTATTTTTTACATTTTCAAGTTATTGTAATTATTAGGTGTTTTCTCATTAAAAACAATAGGTTAATTAAGTGAAATTTGAATACACAGCATTGCTATTATGACCTCTCCTCGATTAAACTGTGGGCAATTAAATATGTAAATATCCATATGCCTGTATATATAAGTCATAGAATAAATACCTTTCAAATGATTTTTTTCTAATGGGATTCTGCTTTGTCTGTCAATGGTAATTATTTAATTATCAAAAGACAATTTTTAATAGGATAGTTGATTTATTTTACTTTAATGACACTATGAAAATATATAAATATTAGAATGATACCATTTATACATTATGCAAAAGTTTAGCTGGGCTTTATTGAGATGGCCTCTGAATGATTTTACATTTAGTGGCATGATTTTGCTAATGTTTCTTTCTATTCTCTTTAATAACACATTGGCTGATGCATCATCGTCCCGCACATCCTTAACTTATATCTAATTATGTTTTCAATTTAAAAGTAAATGCACATTGTTCTTGAGGAGGACATCTTCCCCATCTTATCGTAATATTAACAGTTTTATGAACTATTTTATACAGCCACCGCTGAATGTGGAATACTGCTCATACTGTTAGAGTACAATGCAATGTAAATAGCTGATAATTCGACAACACTGGCTGTGTATGATGATGTGGTCTGTTGTAGTGAGGACACAATGACAGACAGATAGACAGAGTACAGGTGAAGTTCAACTGCAGGACGATTGACGCTAGAGGGCGCTAGAACACAGAATGAACCAACACACTATTGAAAGTTATCCTTCGTGAGCATATATTTATTTAGCCTATTTATCTATTTATGCCTAATTATCTATGTATCTAATAATGTTTTTTTTTTTTTTTTTTTTCAGATTAATCTGGCTATTTGAGCCTGGATCAGTGAGTTTTAGTCCAGAGGTAGCTAATGTCAGACAGAACAAAGCAGACGACGTTTATATACATATAAATAATATCTGAATTAAAAGACTTTACAATTTATATATATATATATATATATATATATATATATATATATATATATATATATATATATATAACTTTTAAGGATTAGAAATGGCAGGTTAGAGTTACGACGTGTTTTGGGGTGGTTAATTCAGCAATTATGGCTTGAAACCCTTATTAACCCATTGCTCTTTAAAAGTTTACACTGATAAGAACGCAATAGAAAATTCATACAGAATGCGCTAAAACGTCGCGCGCGAAATTAAATTGCGTTTGCTATATATTTTTTTTAAATCGTCGGTATTCGCGTAAACAATATTTTTTTTACACATTGCCTATCACAACTCGGTTAATAGAGACTATAAATTACTGAAAAATTATATATAGAGAAAAAGTAAAATAATTCGCACACTGAAAAATGAAGCATCATCCTCCTGATGATTGTTAATATTATTTTATTCAAAGTTCGTCCTTCAAAAACCAACGGGACATGAAGCAAAACTGTCTGAACTTTAAGCTCAGTTATTCAGAAACCAACAGCTTTGATCTGTATCCAGGGAAATATCGTTAAATGTTAAGATACTGCTATTGTGTTTAATTAGTGATAATTATAAGTAGGCTAGGCGATGGCTTTAACCAAGCAGTTTGATTGTTAGATATAATGTTATTTCTTGTGCGGATAATTATATTGATTTTTATTTTGTATAAATCAATAGGGTATAAAAAGCCTAATCTACATATATAAATAATGAGGACAAAAATAAATATTTCCTTATGTGGGCTATCCTACATAAAACGAAAAACAAATGTCACGAAATGTCCAGGAGATGTTCATATTTCATCTACAGGAGACGTAAATCAGCCTGTCATAATTAGAGAAGAGAAGAATACTAATGAGGAAAGTAATAAAGATCCAAACTCCCCCTTTATCTTTCTCTCCTGTTCCTCGCGGGTTTATTGCCCTGAGATGTCTGTCTGCATGAAATGAATCTGAAACACAAAAGATTCTCCTTATGAATTTTACATGGATATTATGCGCAGAGAGATTAAATCAGCTTTTATCGGGCTCTTTATTAATCATGCAGATAATGTCACTTCATGAAGTAGCGCGGTTTTCATCGCAGGGAAATGAAATGATTCTTTGTTAAATATCTGACTCGAGATTATAAATATATATTGTCCTGATTTCACAGCTGAGAATTTATGACAAACAAAAGCAATTAAATAAAACACGATAGAAGCGAAAAATCAAGAGTAAATATTCGATGTTTAAAAACAGACTATT
Source organism: Carassius auratus (assembly GCF_003368295.1). NCBI lineage: Eukaryota > Metazoa > Chordata > Actinopteri > Cypriniformes > Cyprinidae > Carassius > Carassius auratus. Next base: position 8,581,039 of record NC_039247.1, on the reverse strand, counting down.
TTAAGGTAAAAAGTTACAATAGCTATTTTTAATGATAGTATTAATTTGATATATATAACTTTTGTGATTGATATGTTTGATAGGGCCTATATAAATATCGATTATTGTCGGATAAATAGAAACAAAAACAAACAAACAAAAATATTAATATGGTTAGTATTTTTTTTATTAATATTAATAAAAGACTTAATATGGCTAGGTTTGCATGCTGATTTTTTTCTGTTTGTAAATATTTATTTAAAATATGAATACGAAAATTTGTACAATTATTTTTTATGATTATTTATTTCATTGTTTCTTTGTCGTTATCGCAGTTGAAATCATCACACTGAATTGTAAAGCCTATTCGCAAATATTGTGGTCGCACGTCGTCAAACTTGTGTCGTTATTGCCTGAAGGAGTTTTTTATTTGTTTATTTTATTTTTTGTTGCATGGCTTCACTTAATTTGTCTCAGGAATATGTATTTGTGTTTGAAAAAAATATATTCATTTGGTATTTTTTTGCTAAACATTTTATGCTTTACTACAAATATTATTCCTGTCTGTTTGTCTTCAGCACATCTGCTGTTGTAGGCGGTTCTGCTGCGATCCAGCACCAATAGCATCAGAGCAGCGCACGCGCTCCTCGAGAGCAGCACAGGGCTCGTGAACACTCAGTGAGGAGCTCACAGGATTATCAGAGAGGATCTGACTTTAGACCAGGAAGATCTCACTGGATCTCGATATGAAGAACCGTCACTGATCTGCTGAACACCTCGCACTCCAAAAAAAAAAAAAAAAAGAAAACACCATGCGCTTTGCTCTCGACTGCTAAAATAAGGAAAGCGAGACTGGAGAGTTTACTTTTAGTTTCTGTCTCGTCACGGTCCGCCTGCTGCTTCTGCTGCACTTCTTCTGGACACTGCAACAGGTCAGCACAGAGTCGCTTCGGATATGTTGGACGGAATCCAGATTGAAGATCAGTTCAGAGCAGGAGCAGAGACTCTGGGAGTGATGCTGGGTGAGTTTCGCCATCACAGAAACTAATCAAGCATCGAGGTTCTCTCTCTAAACTATGGCACAAGTAAAGTTTCCAACTTTTCGTATTCTTACAGCTGTTGTTTAAATTTCCTATATGAACGTTACACAAAATAATAGACTGAATATGTTCATTATAATTAACTGCTGTAGTAATAAAGATGTGTAGTTTAAAAACAGCTTCACAAAATACAATTATTATTAGTGTTTCATCTACAAATCTGTTGTCTTGGATTGAATATGAAATGGAAATATGAGTTATATTGTAGGTTATACTGCCACTTAAATTATATATATAGCCTATATAATAACAACCTAGGCAGAAACTGTAACACAAATATTTAGTTTAATATATGTTCAATATAATCGCGCGTTCATTCAAAATGAACACAAAAAATATTTATTTTTTAAGCCAGTAAATTAGATTTAAAATTCTTTGGTAAAACATAATTTAACATGCATTTATTTTTATTTGTAGCCTATTATTGTTATTTATTTATTTCGTGTGTTAAGGCTAAATGTCGCAGTTTACAAGAAATAATTTTTCAAAGTGTCGGATAGAAAATAATTCTTTAAAGGAACAACTGCGCGTTTTCACTCTGTTAAAGAAACTGTATTTTTCAGTGTACTTTAGAAATGTGAATTTCATAAATGTATCTCGAATTTATTTGTCTATGCATGAGATTTTGAATTGTCCAGTGGAAGTATCTGATGTTTGTCGGTGTGTGTGTTCAGGTTCAGACTGCGTCCATCAGAGTGTGTGTGAGGGATGTCACAGACCCATCTCTGATCGCTTCCTCCTGCGCGTGAACGACAGCTCGTGGCACGAGGAGTGTCTGCAGTGCTCGGTGTGTCAGCAGCTTCTCACCATGAGCTGCTACTCCAGAGACCACAAACTCTACTGCAAACACGACTACCAACAGTAAGAGCTGCTTCATTCATCTCCTGACACGTGCGCGTCATTTCAGCTGCGCTTTTCATTATCAAAAAAAAATATATATATATATATATATATGTAAAGGGAATATTTCGAAGCAGATATTTACAATTTTGTTTTACCCTTTTCCACAAGGATTTTATGCTTAATAATATTCATTGATATAGCTTGTTAGGCATATTGGTATTTCGATAACCTCTTATCATTTTAGTGGTTTAGCAAATAGCTAACGATAAAAGGCAATAAGAACAAGAATGCTAATTATTGTTGTTATTATTATTGGCTTATTATTATTAGAAGGCTATATTTTTGCACGTATATTAAAAAGCAAACACTGCATAGGCCTACAGCATACAAATATAAGCTAGGCCTAAATTAAGTAGCCTATTTATGTGTTAAAGTCTACAATAAAAAAAACTCTTAAGCAAGTATAACTATTTCTAGCCTATATTTGTCTAATTTAATTATTTTTTTAAGAGCGTTATGTATTCTGGAATTCATCAACCAGTCAGACTTTATAATGTTGACTTTATAAAAGCCGCGCTTCTTTTCTTGTTTGTATAGATTTGCAGGTCAAATGCTGCTAGTTCACTTGTTGCAAAGTTCAGAGCTCACCTAGCTTTCACATGTAACCCTGATGTCGGAAATAGATAGATTCCCAGCTAACAAACATATGTTCTAAGACGTAAGTCATAAAAACGTTATTTCTGAAACGTTCCATATGTCCAGTTTTTTTTTTATGTTTTTAAACCGTTTTTTTTTCTTGGTTATTCGAACCTGAAGGGAACATTCCATTGTATCAATTTCCAAACAGCGTTAGAATGTTACGTTTGAATGTTCTCTGAACATTCTAAAACAAGTTGTAACATTAAAAAAAATGTTAGACAAAAAAAAACAATAAAATAAAAAATCCAACTAAAAGGTTTAATTTTTTTTAAATCAGCGAACAATGTATAAATAACGTTTTGAGAACATTATTAAAGACCAGATAAATTTGAACTAGTGTTCTGTTAATGTTACTGAAAGAATTATATTATATTTATTATATTTATTTGTCTCTTACACAATTTTCTACCAATGCAAAATGAAACTTTACAAAGCAGTCAACATACTACATATCTGTCCCCAAAGTTGCTTTAACAGTGTGTACACGCGTGTTATTTGTCTCTTTCACTGTAGTATTTATAAAGCAGTGATGAGGTGTTTAGTGCTCTTAATTCACAAGCGTTCTGTTTTTATGACTCTCATTTAAGAGAGATTAACAAGCACCACAGACAGCAACAAAACACACACACCTCCATGCTTAACTCGCTCTTACTGACACACACACTCATGTAATGAGCCGAACAGTAAAGCTCTCTTTGCAGTCACTTATGGAGATGTATCTACATTTAATAACTCATCCAGTATGTCTGCAATTTTTACATTACAATGTGTATGTTTCCTTGTTAGGTTTTTGAATGATAAAAAGTAGATTTAGTGTTCAAAATGAAGTACTTGACCACTTTGTAGTTGTCAGATGTTAATGGAACATGCTCATAGTTAATGTGATGAGCTTCATTTAAGAGAACTAGAGGTGTTTTGTGTGTGTCCACAGCACTGCAGACACACGTATAGCCGTGGTTTGAAGGGACAGACAGTGATGTAATGATTTTCAGATGTGCAATAGCAGAACATCGCTCTAACCCATGCTTGCTATGCTGAGAAAGTTTGGAGTTGTAGTTTGTAGTTGTGTGATTGACCTGTCAATTGTGGTTCAGTTTGTTTACTACGAAGTGAAGGTGACAGCTGGAACATGTTTTGTGTTGATTTCAGTCTCAGCTCATGACATGATACGACACGCTGAAACTTAATATAGTTTAACAGCATATTTTGTCAGCCAAGATCATTGAGATTATGAATTTATTCAGTGTTGCTAATTTTTACACGAGTTTCTTTTTATTGCTGTATGTGATATTTTGATCTGACAGTATGGAACATAACACAGCCATTTTTTGACTGTTTTTAAAGCTTTTTTTTCTTGGATATGGGTCACTGTGTTTAAAACATTACACAATCTGTAGACATATTTTGAATCATCCCCCTTATTTTGTGTTGACAAGCAGATTCCTGTTCTGCGTAAATCAACAAAGCTTGACAAACATTTACATGTCAGCTTTCCAATGAAAATATCATTTAAATATGAGAGAAAAACAGTTCTATATTGCATAACAAAAACCTTCACTCTCTGCATCATTGACACAATTCAAAAGATTCAATTCAAGTCTTGTAATGTGTTAATGAAGCATTAAACAGCAGAAATATACAGTATTTTAACGTTATTCATATTAGGTTATGCAAACAGTTCTAAACAGTCAGATAATGTTTAAGTCTGTGAAACAATATGCTTGGCAAATAAAAACCAGAACATTTTGTCTGATCAGATAAGCTAACAATAACTAAACAAAGTGTGCAATATCATAAATGTGATAACTGATGTGTGTGAGCGCAGGCAGGAGCTGAGGGTGTGTATGTGTGTTTCTCCTCTGGTTCATCGTGTGTGTGTGTGTGTGTGTGTGTGTGAGAGAGAGAGATCGTTCACTCTGCACACTGTGGCCTCTTTTGAGAGAGAGTGTGAAATACACTCAGATACACACACACACACAGTTTGCTTCTTTCTTTCTTTGTTTCTTGTTAGGCTGACAGTCAAGTGTAGTTTATTGTGTACATAAAAATATTGAAATATATCTTTACCTTATATCTATACACCATGGCTATCTGTAATGATCTCTCTCTCTCGCTCTCTCTTTCTCTCTCTCTCTCTCACACACACACACACACACATACACACTCACATATATAATGATATATTTATACAGTATTGTGATAAGTCAAATATATATAGTATTTATTATTTTGTTTCATGAAATATAATGTAACAATATAATAGTCATACATATTTACATATATATATAATTTGAAAGATGATGTATAATTTATATTCATCATAAGTATTTGAACATATTTTTAGATATAATACAATCATGTTTATCATATACATGTATAATCATATATTTTTTAATTCTTCACTCATGTATACACTATTTATTTATTAACTATGTCCCATGGCTGTCTAGAATACATATATTAAAAATACAATAATGTTATTGGTCATATATATATATATATATATATATATACTTTTATAGAAATATAATATTTACAATATAAGCATTTCTATATGTATATAATATATTTAAATAAATAAAGATATACACCCACACACTTCATATGGCTCTGTTGATTTACCTATTTTTCCATTAATAAGTGAGTTTGATGATCCGGTTGATGTTTTTGATCTCTCAGTGATGCTTGGTTGGAAACTATTGTGTGTTTAAAATCAAATGCGAGTGTTTCATCAACTTTGCAGTTTTTGCTGAATTCATTTCGCTGCCCCTGGTGTGTGTGTCTCTGTGGTTTCTCTCTCTGCTGCTGCTGTCACCCAGCTGTGAGGAGAGCTTGGCAAGGCTCTGTCGAGTGCTTCCACCCAGGTGCTGTACCTTCAGGCCTGCTCTCACACCCTCCTCTCACATAGCTGTGTGTGGGGAGCATTTGAGGAGAGGAACATGCAGAAACACACGCGTCTCACACCAGCATATTCCCCGTGATGACTCCCACTTTTCTACCACTTCTATGTGATCTTGCGCTTCTTTCTTCTTTTCTCCTCTCTTAATGAGTTTAAATGGAGGGCAATTTAAAATATTATTACTATATTTAAATAACAATTTTCTGTTTTTATTTACTTAAATATAACATAATTTATATTTGTGACCAAAGCTGTATTTTCAGCATCATTCCTCCAGCCTTCAGTGTCACATGATCTTCAGAAATCATACTGATGTGCTGCTCAAGAAACATTTCTTATTTTCATCAATGTTCAAAACGGCGCTGATTCATTTGTTTTAGTTTTTTGAACCTCTGATACTTTTTTCATGATTCTTCTTGGGTGAAGAATTAATAAAAAGCATTTATTCAAAATAGAAAGCTTTTCTAACTTTATAAGTTGCTACTATCACTTTTAATCAGTATAACATATCCTTGCTAAATACAACATAAGAAACAGAATAACATTAAATGAAACATGACACTCTGAAGTAAAAGTCTAGAAGACTGAAATAGTATTTTCTTGTAAAGCATACTCCAGTAATCTTTTTATTTTTATTTGTTTTATATTAAATTTGAAAAATATAATTTTTACATATAAATAAAATGTGTCTGTGTTTATATACAGCATATATATATATATATATATATATATATATATATATATATATATATATATATATATATATTTAGGGGTGTAACGATACGCGTATTCGTATTGAACCGTTCGGTACGACGCTTTCGGTTCGGTACGCGGTACGCATTATGTATACCGAACGGTTCGTTGGAGTAATTAATTACATTTGGAAAAAAAAAAAAAAGAGAGAGAGATAGAAATATAATGATATGCGTTCAACAAGGTAGCCCAATAACCCAAACAACGTAACAGGCAACGCCCCTGACACTCCCGAAGAAGAAAAAAACACCATCTTATATGTTTATGTTAGGCTACTCAGCAGGCGCTCGCTCACTCAGTACACGCTGAAGGCTCGTTGCAAAATAGCCAATGCGTTTAACAGACTAGAAATGAGAAGATCCCCCAATAACCAACAGGTCTGGTGTTTGGGTGCACTTTGGATTCCCTTTAAGCTATAATGGTGATGGCAAGAGAATATCTGGGATATATGCGTCAGTACTATCTGGGAAAAGACGAAAAAAAGGAGAAACATGCACGCAGCAAACTATCCCTGCAGCATTTAGACACTATAGCTTACAGGGAATCCAACCCAAACACCAGACCTGTTGGTTATTTTAGGATCTTATATTTCTGGTCTGTTAAATGCATTAGACATTTTGCAACGAGCCTTCAGCGCGTGCTGAGTGAGCGAGCGCCTTAGGGGCCGTTCACATATCGCTCCTAAAAACGCGTGGAAAACGCTAAGCACGTCTTTCTCCTCCTTTCCAAAGCGCTCGGGCAGAAGCGCTCATGAGGCGTCTGTCTTTGCTAAGCAACAATGACGTGCTCTCTCCATGAGACGCGGAAATTTCAGCGAAGGATAAATGGATTTGCAGCTCTAAAAATCGCTTGCAGTAGCTCTGCTACTAAATTTATTTCAAAATTGCAATCCATATACAACTATGATCAGCTGTTCCTTCATCTTGGCTGAGCTCTCAACCTTGTTACGGGAAAGGATGAAGCTGATTGGTTGGTTCTTGTCACATGACCCGCGGTGCGCTTGCGGCATTCTGAAAAGTTGAGATGTTTTTACATTTTGCTGTATCTAAAACGTATCGAACCGAACCGAACCGAACCGTGACATCAGTGTATCGTATCGAACCGAACCGTGAATTTTGTGAACCGTTACACCCCTAATATATATATGAAATGTAAACATAATTATATAATGTATTTAAATTATTTATTTATTTAACTTGTGAGATATCTTTATATTATTTATATATATATTTTTTTCATATTATGTAGAATGTGAGTATCTGATTCAAGATGACAAATTAAATATTTGTATTTTTCGTGGCTAACACTGTGAGTTGAGATCTTCTGACAGAGATTTCAGTATGAATTCAAACATTTTTTATTCATCATCAAATTCAGTCTTTCAAAATCAGATAATCTGATCTGCTATCCATTCATATGATATCTTTTTAAGTCTAATTTGCATCTGTTTTTACTTTTGAGAACTCCAGTTTGCTGAACTCTCCAGGAGCATTACATTTCTCCTTGTAGACCCCTAAACTCCTCCTCCTCCCGTGCACCACCCAGATTCCCTCTGTCTTTCTTGTGGTCTCTTCTTCCTATAATGGGATTAGTGGTGTGACCCCCGTGTTTCCGTCCCGGCTGTAGAGTTGAGTTCCACACTTTTATCACTGACTGTGACACTGAGCTCCCCGTCACTTTGTGCCCACCGGAAGCCTGTTCCCTAATCCACTTATTGGTGTGGAGAATCAGGGCAAAGAAAGAAGCGACCAAACAATATGCAATGGAAGAGGAGGGGTGTTGGAAAAGCCCCCCTGTGACTCTGTTCCTAAACCAAATAAGAGAGCATGAGATTGATATTGTGAGGCTTAAGACGCTTAAGATGCACACACATGTGTGTTTAAGCTGCCTTTTGTTTTTCAAGATTGGAGCATGTAGGCATCATTTTCCAGTTTGGTTAGAGAATGTGGAGAGGGAAGAGATGAGGTGTAAGTAAACCACAGCGTTCGCTCTGTTTTGGTGCCGCCGTTTTCTCGTCCCGGCTGCAGAAACAACACTCGGTGAGAAGTGTTCTGCGGATCTTGTGTCATGTCTCCCGTGCAAAGACCCATGCAATGCTTTCCTTGCACCAGTGCTTCTTCAGCTTAAGATGATTTGTAAACCGGGTTTCCTGACCCTGAAGGACCTTCACACAGAACAATGTTGGCCGGGGTAGTTACTACACTCCTAAAGATAAAGGTGCTTCACAATGCCATAGAAAAATCTTTTTTGTCTAAATTGTTCCATAAGATTTTTTTTCATTGAAATAAAAATAAAATAAAGATGCATAAAATTGATCAAAAGTGACAGGAAAGACATTTATGATGTTGATTTTTATTTACAATAAATGCTATTTGTTTCAACTTTATATTCATCCAAGATTCCTGAAATGTTTTTTTTTCTGTTCATTGTTTCCACACACACACACACACACACGCAAAAAATGAAACGGCACAAAAGTTTTCTCAGAAATGTTTCTTGAGCAGCAAATCAGCATATTAGAATGATTTCTGAATAATCATGTGACACCGAAGACTGGAGGAATGATGCTGAAAATTCAGCTTTGATAACAGGAATATATTGCATATTTCAACATGTATTTTAAAGTGTGATTGTATTACAGAAATTGTACTGTATTTTTGATCAAATAAACACAGCCCTATTGAGCATAAGAGCCTGACATTAAACAGTTGAATGGTAGAGCATGCACTGTGTATTCAGCAAATATAAATACAGTGTGAACATTTGATGCTACAGGCTGCCAAGACTAAGTAATATGAGACTGGTTTGAGATCAGTGTGTTTATCTGCTCTGTGACTCATCGTCATGCTCCATGACTGCAGTTGCACAACTTCTGGGGGTAAATCTTGTCGATTTAGGGCAATCTCTCTCCCTGTGACCTCACAACACCTCACAGTGAGGGGATTGCCTGGTACCGATGACCAGCTCAAAGTAGGGCATGTCTTCCTCCTCAGCAGCTCAGAAATAGCCTGTAACTCCCCTCTGCTAAATTTGAAGGTTGTGCGTCAAAACTGATACATGCAATCGACTTTTTTGACTCCTGCACAGTCCCGAGTAAACCTCTTTAACCATCGCTACAGAAAAGTTTTAACACGTACAAGGGATAATGCGACTTCACTAAATGGTTCAATGTGATGAATACACATACACATTTTAGTATTTTAGTTTTAGTTAACAATGACAACACTGGACCCATTCAATTCAAATTCACACTCAGTAAATTCTAAGAAATCCAATTCTTCAGTTCTGAATTTGGCACAATCCGGAAGAGAACAACGCACTTAGTGCCCAAGTTGCAAGAAAATCCTTATTAGGAAAAGAGCTTAAGTGCAGCTTTCCAGATCATAAAGTCTTCCTTCCCTAAGGCCGTGGCACTTTTCTCCTCAAAGAAAGCTGCTGGAGGCCAGTGGCGACCCCATCCTTCTTCAGCCGTGCTGCTTTAGCTGCTCGTCACCTCGTCCCGCTGGCAGAGGTCACCCAGGCTCTCCGCCGGCCACAGGCCCTGCTTGGGTTTGTCTCGACTCGGTAGTGGGTCCAGGATGGAGGTCTGCAAGAAGAAAGCAATGCAGACTCCCTCCCCAGGCCACGGCCTGTAAACCGAGCCCCGTTCTAGCCTTCTGCTCCCAGCAGGGCTTCAGCATCACGCTTTGACGGAGGTGGATGGAGGCGCTTTGAGGGAGATGTGCGGAGACCTGCAACTGTGCGTGGCGCCTGTGTGATGCACAGTGCAGATCTCGGGTCTGTGCGGCACATGCTTTGGGTCAGTTCCTTCCCACTATCTGAACCAGCAGCATCCACATCAAAGCATCTTGAGCTGGGTCATGGTATGAAGACAGCCTTGTCATAGCGTGATCTCTTAGCTGTTTTAAAGCAGGACACTACATGCAAAAACATGTTTTTTTCATGCACTGGTCAATTTGGAGATTTTAGGCTATTTTGTTGTTTCAGTCTAGTGAAAAGAAACCTCCAAAACAGACATTTAAATTACATTTGATATGTTGTGGATTTCAATTACAATACATATCTGCAAATGCAGTTTTTTTAGAAAAGTTTTTACAGTCATTAAGCTGTTAAAAATAATACTTGCAAATAGATCAAATGTATTTCTTTACGAGATTTCTTTAAATATTTGTTCTTTAGTCGTTACCTTTTTTATTCCTTAAATTTTACATTTTTGACAAGAAACCCCCAAAACTTAAAGGGATAGTTCAACTAAAAATTCAAATTCTTTTATCATTCTCTCATTTAAATATTCAAAATTTCATCATTCCAAATTCAAATGTTATTTTTCATTTAATTTCTGTGTTTACTTCCCCCCCCCCCCCAACTTTCCCTATTGTAATCAAATCTTTTCCTTCTAGATGTCTTAAATTTCTAAAAGCCATCCTTACATGCAGTCAAAAGTTCTTCTAAACAAGACTGTGCTCATTATTGCAAACCAGCTAAGTCTTGTTTTTAAGCATGCATTAATGCTTCAGTAAAACACATCAGTGATTCACAATAAAACATAGATCTGTTTTTCGTCTGAATAAACACCACAGCTTTGACAGTGCGGTTGAACTTTGCTCCCCAAGACGGATAATTCAATTTCTTTGTGTTATTGTTTTTATGCTGATGCAGTATCCAGTTGCTTCCTTGTCTTGTGTCTCCCCAAAATATTTTCCTTTGACCTCGCTGTGGTTTATAGCCTTCGCCCCTCGCCGTGTCTGTCCCAGATTTATGCTGTTGATCTTACATGCTTTCTTGTCATTATAAATCGATAATGTTCCACTCTCGTGCTCTGTGCAGCTCAGTATTACTGGTATAACTCACTTAGTGTGATGCCTTTGTCTTGGTTTTGGAAGGTTTTGTTAGTTTTTAGATTTAATTAATAGCATTTATACATGTTTAATTATCATGTTTCAGATTTGTCCCTTGTTCTTTCTGGAATCTCTTGAAAACTGTAAAAAACTTCTTCTAATGATGAAAATGAATGAAAATCAACATAAAAAAAAAAAGAAGGCATTGAAGACTGAAAACAACTTATTGCATTGCATTTGGGGGGAAATGTGTTTAACTGTCATAAAAATAACATCAAAATAATATAAACAAACAAAGAAACAGAAAAACAAATAAATTAATGAATAATTAGCAATCAACCGCTTTATTTATAACGCTTTTATTATATTTTTTAATACGACAACTATAATACCAGATTTTACTGCATTACAGTAAAAATTTTTACTTAAACAGTTATTTAAAAAATAGGTTAGATTACATATAATAAAATAAATACTTTACAATTAAATTGATTTATTCCTATTTACTGTATTTTTACAAATTGTCATTATTTTTATTGTATTAGTTTTTACGATAGATTAGTCTTTCAATGCAGTAATTTTGCTTTGCAGTATATTTCGAGGGGAAATTTTTCTTATTTGTGATGAAAATGAATAAATACATTTAACTGAACAGTAAAAAAATAAATAATAATAATAATTAAAGCTGCAAGCAGCGATGAACGGGCCCTCGCACCCGGGCTCACCGCCATCGTGTGGCTTTAGTAAAAAGGTGAACGTTGAGAAATATGCATTTAATGTCCTAAATATAAGTGGAATATATCAAAGTATATCCCATATATGTGCCAATCTTACCGTTGCCAGCAGGTGGCGCTATCATTATAATGGAATATTGGCCTTCAGATGTGTTCAGGCCAGGACTCTTATCAAACAAGTGAAGTTTGGGGAAGATTGAACATTTTATGCTTGAGTTACAACAACTTCTCTTGCTGTGGCAAGACATCAAATTTTGTCATGGCGCCATGGAAACGCCCTTTAACAAAAACTCAAGATCTTCAAAAGTTAACATTGCACAGGCCTTTAGATTAGACTGACCACAAAATATATGTTAATCTTAAAAAAATTATAGGAGTAGTTTGTCGCAGTGTAAAATATGTAACTTCCTGTTGCCAATAGGTGGCGCTATGACTATAACTGAATATTGGCATGTAGATCTGTTCAGGTCAAGAGTCTTATCCAACATGTGAAGTTTGGGGCAGATTGGACATTGTATGTCTGAGTTACAGCAACTTCCTTTTTCATGGCGAAACATCGAAATTTGTCAGGCCGCCATGGACCCGCCCTTTAACGAAACCTCAAGTCCTTCGCAATTTATTATCGCAAAGGGCTTTAGATTACACTGACCAAGTTTGGTGTTGATCTGAATAAATCTCTAGGAGGAGTTCGTTAAAGTACAACCCCTGAAAATGGCAAAAACAATGCCAATTTTGAAGGGAAAATTCAAAATAACCGACTTCCTGTTGGGATCCGGATTTCGTACCAAGAGACTTTTTTGTAGGTATTGGTGCGTTACATGTGTGTACCAATTTTTGTACATGTACGTGAAACATAGCTCGAGGCGCACTCCGTTGAAAGTGTATAGGTGGCGCTATAGAGCCATTCTGCCACACCCGGTGGAATATTGGCCTGCAGATCTGTTCAGGTCAGGACTCTTATCACATATGTGAAGTTTGGGGAAGATCGGACATTTTATGCCTGAGTTATAACATCTTTTATTCCCATGGCGAGACATCGAAATTCGTCGCGGCGCCATGAACAAGCCTTTTAACGAAAACTAAAAATCTTCACAACTGAACATCGCACAGGCCTTTAGATTAGACTGACCACAAAAAAGACACTGATGTCATAAAATTTCTAGGAGTAGTTCGTCGCAGCGTAAAATATGTCACTTCCTGTTGCCAATAGGTGGCGCTATGACTATAACTGAATATGGGCATGTCAATCTGTTCAGGTTCGGAATCTCATCAAACATGTGAAGTTTGGGGCAGATTGGACATTGTATGTGTGAGTTATAGCAACTTCATTTTTCATGGCGAATCATCGAAATTCGCCAGGCCGCCACGGACACGCCCTTCAACGAAAACTCAAGATCTTCGCAATTTAACATCGCAAAGGCCTTTACATTAGGCATACCAAATTTGGTGTTGATTTGAAGAAATCTCTAGGAGGAGTTCGTTAAAATACAACACATGGAAATGACCAAAATTACACAAAATATGCTCATAATATTAAAAATAACCGACTTCCTGTTGGGTTTAGAATTTCGCTCCAAGAGTCTTTTTTGTAGGTATTGGTGTGTTACATATGTGTGCCAATTTTCGTGCATGTACGTGAAACATAGCTGGAAGGCTGTTGATTTTCTTGGTATAGGTGGCGCTGTCGAGCCATTTTGCCACACCCTCTTCTGAATCCTATATCAGACGAAAATTTTCACCAGGTTTGACGCGTGTGCAAAGTTTCATGACTTTTTGAGCATGTTGAAGCCCTCAAAAATGCGATTCATTCGGGAGAAGAAGAAGAAGAAGAATAATAATAATAAATATAGCTGCAAGCAGCGATGGCGGGCTCAAGCCACCAATGCCATCGCCACCCCGGTGGCATCAGGTAAACTGTGCCCAGCGGGCACATGCATTCACAATATCCCTCTGGCAGTGAGGTTTTAAAGGATACGGCAGTTAAAGGGTTAATCCGAATCATCTAGACTTTAAAATCACATTCACAGAACAATATATATATTAGTAACACTGTACAATAAGATTTCATTTATAAACATTATGTTAACATGAACAATATTTATATAGCATTCATTCATGTCAGTTAATATTCCAAACTTAAACATGAAAACATTGTTTTATTGTGATTTTTTTCCAAGTACATTTTAACAATTCCAAACCATATAAATCTTAATAACTACCATTATTTTTTATTTAATCATTTATGAGTGCTATACAATAGTCCAGGAAAGCTGGAAGAGAAAAACTCCTTATATTCATGTGTGCAGAATTATTAGGCATGTTTTCTTTTACAGATGAAATGCGCTAAAATAGACTTTTAACTCAAACTGTAAGGTCGAAAATTATGAAATACCCATGAGAAATATCAAACACAAATGCAATACGGAAATGGATAAGTTAAGACTTGACCATTGTACAAAAAATACTGACTGGGTCATGAGGTCAAAAAAGAAGAAGAAAAAAGCAGGTCAAGAAGAACTGACAAAAAGAATTGCAAAATAATTAGTAATTAATGTGAAGATTAATTTTTAGTCAATTCTGCAAGACAGACTTTTCAGGAAAGGAGGTGGAATAAAAATGAGCTCCTAAATCTTAATCCTGGATTCTGGAAGATATATTCCTCAAACCATCGAACAAGAGGAGGTGGTGCTGGTCCTTCACGAGTCACTCTAATCTGTTCATTAAGCCTATATATAAAGACTTAATATATAGTATTTCACAATACTTCATGGTATTCTAATTAAATAATTTTTTGGAATCTTAGATCTCTCAGAACCTGACACAGAGTAATTCTGGAGACCCCAGGAAAGTGGCAGTTCTGTAAAATGTTGGCGCTGGAGACTAAATGCACCCTGATAGTTTAACACCTAATTCACTTAACACACACACACACACACATTACCCACAGTGACAGTGGGACTGAGTGACATCAGATGTATGATAGTTTTTTTTTAATTTTCTATCATCCATATAGTGTTGTATAGTCATGAAACTATGGTCATGAGACCAGTCATTCTGAGGAAATATGCCTCAGAATGACTGGTCTTCTATGTGTACATTTTTTTTTTTTAAAAGTGTTTAGAAGCTGCACTTTAAAAAAATAAAAAGACATTTACTGGTTCCTTTTTTACTATTATTTCAAAAAACATCACGGCAAAACCATTCAAGCTATCCAAAATTCATTCACACCTATTCTGTAAGATTAATTCTTTAAACAGTGGTAAAAGAGGATGTGGTGCTGATCCTTCAAGAGTCACTCAAAACGTATCTGTCCATAAAGCCTATAAAGAATTATTCTTAATATACAGTTCAAAATACTTCAGCTTGTTATTCTAATTAAGTGAGGGTCATTTTATCAGTAAAATATATACAATTCCAATTTTTTTTTGAAAGATTTCTATAAATGATTTAAATCATACTCGTTTCTACAATAATTATTTAAAAGTAATCCTATAGCTCCCTCTGGTGGCCATTATATGTACTAAGAATTGCAAGCTTGATTTATAAGTTATGATAGTTTAAATTTTATGCTGGCTCTTGAAAGTGATAAAGCTATGAAACTTACTGTGCTTCCTTCAAATGAGGACTTCTACTTATATAAAAAATTATGAAGATTTAGAATGAAAAATTTTAAAGATATTGTAAAATAACTATTGTATTTTTTATGTTACTTTAATAAATCTCTATGGCAACACCATTTAAGCTATCCTAAACCCATTCACAATTTAACATCTCAGTATATAGGCATAATGTTGAAAAAGGAGTATGGAGTAGTATGAGTAGGAGTATGAATTCATTTGCAGGCTTTATCATAAATCCACAATAAAATTTCTGAGTTCTGTATCAATCTGTGTTGTTGTTTGTTTATTTTTATCTTTTATTTTTCATAGGAAGATAACTTACTCTCATTTTTAATAAATGTGCTTATAAACCAAGGACAAGCTATTTATAGCTGTATTTATAAACTGCTTACTACTGACTATTGATATTGGGACAAGGCTTTATAAAGCATGAACTGACTATTTAATAATGAGTGCAGTTATTATCAAGTGTTATCAATGAATTTGCTAATGTTAACAAATTAGACATTATTTTACAGTGTTATCAAATCCTTAAATGACTCATAAGCATTTGTGAAAGTTCTGCTTGTATTACAGCTTAGTATTGATCTGTGAGCTGAACAGATTTACTGTTACATCCATGAGATTATGTAAATTAAAATAAATATAATGTCACAGGATGTCATAGGTCAGTATCAAATGAGTTTGAAATTATTATTTGCAGCAAAAATAAGGTTTTTTTTAGGATTTTTAAAAATCCCTAAAACTGTCAGAAAAAGGTTAAGGCCTAAGCTATTTCTATGTGAGTGGCTAATTTTATTTTTGTTTTTATAATTGTAATACACAAACTATGAAATTATACAAAATGTATAAAAAGATAAATAAATAAATACGCACACATTAAAAAAGCAGCCAAGTCGAATGAGTTTCCTTTTTTATATAGATTAAAATTGAAGACAGAAACAAGTGGTAAATGTGGTCACTTTAATATTCAAATCCAGTAGATCCAGTTTATGTTCACGTGGCTGTTTTCGTTTATATTCGCCAAGCTATTATGTATTTTGAAATAATCTTGTCCGTGATGTGTTCGTTCGTACGACGAAAGGCAGAATCCTGCAGCTCGAGAGATATGTTATTCTGCCAGTCGCGCTTTCAAATAGTCTTGCACACTTAAACAGGTCACAAACACCTGCATTTAGCTCTTGTTGTGTTACAATGGGTTTATTGTGTGCATTTGTGGTAATATTTTATTTAAAAAAGCTCTTAAACAAGAATAAATTCGTTTGTTTTGAGCTGGACACTGTACGCGCTGATCGGAGGCGGTGATTTCAGATAGGCAGCCACAAATATTTCATTTTCACACAAACAGTTCAAAAACATCTTAATTTAGCTCTTGGTGTGTTCTAATTGGTTGATTGTGTGATATCGCTGTAATAATTTATTTTTAAAAGCTTTAAAACAGGAATAAATTCGTTTTCTCTGAGATCTTTACTCCAGACGCTCGTGGTCACAGCTGTGATTAATCTCTCCTATTTCTCACGTATCTCTGGCCAGAAATAATTTATCCATGAGCCCTGAACCGGTAATAATCAGATATGTTGGTTTAGCTTGTCAGTGTGAATTAAATCTAAGTATTTGTTTGTATTTTTAACCGATTTAAAAGTGAAAGTAAAAGTTCGGGAATTGAACCTGTAGGGGCGCTATTTCTCTCAGACAATGGAAGTCTGAAGCACATATACTCAAACAGAGGGACAGAGTGAGATGAGATGTCTGACAGTTTTTTTAATTTTCTGTTATCCATACAGTGTTGTAAAGTCTTGAAACTATGCATATTTCCTCAGAATGACTTTTTCATCTGTATGAAAAAATTATTTGACGTGTTTGGAAGCTGCAATTTAAAAATACAATAATGATTCCCTTTGTAAGGTCATTTTAAAAAATCACCACGGCAAAACCATTCAAGCTATCCAAAATCCATTCACAATTTAAGTTCCTATCAGAAATACTGATGTGTGTTCAGAGTTTTGTGAAATTCTAAGTATGTTATTTGCCTCAAAATCACCTGAGAAGTATTCCAGTTTGACATGTTGCCACGCCAACAATTTTTTAGATATCAATATCCCCCTTGCAGATTTATATCGGCTGTGTTTTAACATTATTCTGATGAAGTTTGAAGCAAATCGAGTAATAATAAGATGCTGAATTCAAATCATTTTGAAAATGACACACTTCCTTCTGCCAGTTGGTGGCGCTATAACTTTGACTCCTAATAGTCACATATATGCGATCTACATCATACAACGAATAATCTGATGAAGTTTGATTAAAATCAGGAAATGTATGTGGACGGTATTAGACACTTCCTGTTTCTCATTTCTCGCCATAATTTCAACGCCTCGCCACGAGCAAACCGTTCGAGATATCAAAAATCCCCTGGCAATTTTTCATCCCCAGTGTCTTGAGATCATGTTGACCGAGTTTGGCGGCAATCGAGAAAAAAACCTATGACAAGTATTTCAAATTCCAGAGCATGCGCTTTTTACATAACTCTAAATAGCTGACTTCCTGATGGGCGGAGCCTATGACATGCAATACGAAAGTTGTTTGGCATGATGAGATCTATATGTGTACTGAGTTTCATATGAATATGTGCAAGTATGTGTGAGCTATACATCAACATTTCTGACTGTGTTCCAGGGGGCGCCGTAGAGCCCCTGTGCCACGCCCGGGTCCCAGCCTCTGCAGGCTCCTAAAGGCCACAGATTCCAAAGTGTGCGCTAATTTTCAAGAGTTTTTGAGTATGTTAAGGACCCCAAAAGCCCCCACAACTTTGACAAAAAATTTGAATACTAAACCCTAAATAGCCAACTTCCTGTTGGGCGGAGCCTATGATATGCAATACAAAAGTTGTTTGGATTGATGAGATTTATATGTGTACCGAGTTTCATACGTCTACGAGCAAGAATGTATGATATATGGCCCTCCATATTCCAGGGGGCGCTGTAGAGCCCCTGTGCCACGCCCGTGTATCAGTCTCTGCCCGGCCCTAATGGCCGCAGGTTCCAATCTGTGTGCCAATTTTCAAGACTTTTTAAGCACGTTAAGGGCCCCAAAAGCCCCCGAGACGTTGGAAAAAAAATAATAATAATAATAATAATAATAAATATAGCTGCAAGCAGCGATGGCGTGCTCAAGCCACCAATGCCATCGCCACCCCGGTGGCATCAGGTAAACTGTGCCCAGCGGGCACATGCATTCACAATATCCCTCTGGCAGTGAGGTTTTAAAGGGTATGGCGGTTAAAGGGTTAATCCGAATCATCTAGACTTTAAAATCACATTCACAGAACAATATATATATATATATATATATATATATTTAGTAACACTTTACAATAAGATTTCATTTATAAACATTATGTTAACATGAACAATATTTATATAGCATTCATTCATGTCATTTAATATTCCAAACTTAAACATTAAAACATTGTTTTATTGTGATTTTTTTTCCAAGCACATTTTACCAATTCCAAGCCATATCAATCTTAATAACTACCATTATTTTTTATTTAATCATTTATGAGTGCTATACAATAGTCCAGGAAAGCTGGAAGAGAAAAACTCCTTATATTCATGTGCAGAATCATTAGGCATGTTTTCTTTTACAGATGAAATGCGCTAAAAAAGAGTTTTAACTCAAACGTTTTTAACTCAAAGTCGAAAATTATGAAATACCCATGAGAAATATCAAACACAAATGCAATACAGAAATGGATAAGTTAAGATTTGACCATTGTACAAAAATGCTGACTGGGTCATGAGGTCAGAAAAGAAGAAGAAAAAAAAAAAAACAGGTCAAGAAGAACTGACAAAAATAATTGCAAAATAATTAGGAATTAATGTGAAGATTAATTTTTAGTAAATTCTGCAAGACAGACTTTCAGGAAAGGAGGTGGAATAAAAATGAACTCCTAAATCTTAACCCCGGATTCAGGAAAATATATTCCTCAAACCATCGGACAAGAGGAGGTGGTGCTGGTCCTTCACGAGTCACTCTAATCTGTTCATAAAGCCTATATATAAAGTCTTAATATGTAGTATTTCACAATACTTCATGGTATTCTAATTAAATCATTTTTTGGAATCTTTGATTTCTCAGAACCTGACACATTGTAATTCTGAGACTCCAGGAAAGTGGCAGTTCTGTAAAATGTTGGCACTGGAGACTAAATGCTCCCTGATAGTTTCACAACTAATTCACTTAACACACACACACACACACACACACATTACCCACAGTGACAGAGGGACAGAGTGACATCAGATGTATGATAGTTTTTTTAATTTTCTATCATCCATATAGTGTTGTATAGTCATGAAACTATGCATATTTCCTCAGAATGACTTGTCTTCTATGTGTAAATTTTTTTTAAGTGTTTAGAAGCTGCACTTAAAAAAATAAAAGACATTTACTGGTTACTTTTTTACTAATATTTTAAAAAATCACCATGACAAAACCATTCAAGCCATTCAAAATTCATCCGCACCTGTACTGTAAGATACATTCTTTAAACTGGTAAAAGAGGATGTGGTGCTGATCCTTCAAGTCACTCAAAACGTATCTGTCCATAAAGCCTATAAAGAATTATTCTTAATATACAGTTCACAATACTTCAGCTTGTTATTCTAATTAAGTGAATGTCATTTTATCAGTAAAATACATAAAATTCATATTATTTTTCTTTGAAAGATTTCTATAAATGATTTAAATCATACTTGTTTCTACAATAATTATTTAAAAGTAATCCTATAGCTCCATCTGGTGGCCATTATTGGTACTAAGAATTGCAAGCTTGATTTATATGTTATGATAGTTTTAAATTTATGCTGGCTCTTGAAAATGATAAAGCTATGAAACTTACTGTGCTTCCTTCAAATGATGACTTCTACGTATATAAAAAATTATGAAGAGTTGGAATTAAAAATTTTAAAGATATAGTAAAATTACTATTGTATTTTTTTTATGTTACTTTAATAAATCGCTATGGCCACACCATTTAAGGTATCCTAAACCCATTCGCAATTTAACATCTTCAGTATATGACTTCATGTTAAAACAGTTTGGTGTGAACTACTTGTGTCTTCTTGGAGGAGAATGAATTCATTTACAGGCTGAGTTTATCATAAATCCACAATAACATTTATGAGTTCTGTATCAATCAGTGTTGTTGTTTGTTTATTTTTTATTTATTTTTTTCATAGGAAGATAACTGACCCTTTACTCTCCTTTTTAATAAATGTGCTTATAAACCAAGAACAAGCTATTTATAGCTGTATTTATAAACTGCTTACTACTGACTATTAATATTGGGACAAGGCTTTATGAAGCATGAACTGACTATTTACTAATGAGTGCAGTTATTATAAAGTGTTATCAATGCATTTGCTAATCTTAACAAATTAGACATTATTTTACAGTGTTATCAAATCCCTTAAATGATTTGTAAGTGTTTTGTAATGATTTTATTGACCTAAAAGCATTTGTGAAAGTTCTGCTTACATTACAGCTTAGTCTTGATCTGTGAGCTGAACAGATTTACTGTTACATCCATGAGATTATGTAAATTCAAATAAATATCATGTCACAGGATGTCAGAGGTCAGTATCAAATTAGTTTTGAAATTATTATTTGCAGCACAAATAAGGTTTTTTAGGATTTTTAAAAATCCCTAAAACTGTCAGAAAAGGATAAGGCCTAAGATTTCTATGTGAGTGGCTAAATTTGTTTGTTTTTATAACTATAATGCATAAACTATGAAACTATACAAAATGTATAAAAAAGTACAAGTTATTCTTTTCCAATGTTTTTAATTTATTTAATTTTTTTTTTTTTTTTTTTTTTTTTTTTTTGGATTTACATTTTAAAAAATTAGCCTACGGCGATCATTCTAAACATCTTGAATAAAACCTGTCAATATTTATTATAGACCACTATAACTGTGTATAATCTAACAAACGAGTTTATTATGAAAATAAAAGCGTGTACACCAGATAACTTGGACGATAAAGAAATTGCTAACAATAGTATAATAGAGCATGTTTTAGGTTTTTAGGCGTTTAGATGCAGAAATGGACAAATCAAATGTAAAATAAAATGTAATTGATTTAATTAAATATAGATTAAGTCTTGTTAGAGCAAAATAATAAATAAATACGTACACACATTAAAAAAGCAGCCAAGATGAATGAGTTAAAATTTTTTATATAGATTAAAATTGAAGACAGAAGCAGCTGGTATATGCGGTCACTTAATATTAAAATCCAGTTGATCCACTTCAGATTTAATTCTCAACAGTTTATGTTCACGTGGCTGTTTTCGTTTATATTAGCCAAGCTATTATGTATTTTGAAATAATCTTGTCCGTGATGTGTTCGTTCTTTACGACGAAAGGCAGAATCCTGCAGCTCGAGAGATATATGTTATTCTGCCAGTCGCGCTTTCAAATAGTCTTGCACACTTAAACGGGTCACAACACCTGCATTTAGCTCGTGTTGTGTTATAATGGATGTATTGTGTGCATTTATGGCAATAATTTATTTTAAAAAGCTCTTAAACAAGAATAAATTCGTTTTGTTTTGAGCTCTGAGACACTGTGCGCGCTGATCGGAGGCAGTGATTTCAGTTAGGCAGCCGCAAATATTTCATTTTCACACAAACAGTTCAAAAACATTTTAATTTAGCTATTGGTGTGCTCTAATTGGTGAATTGTGTGATATCGCTGCAATACTTTATTTTAATAGCTATAAAACAAGAATAAACTCGTTTTTCTGAGCTCATCATTCCACACGCTCCTGCTCAGAGCGGTGATTCATCTCTCCTGTTTCTCACGTATCACTGACCACACATCCAATTATTAATGAGCCCTGACCTGATAATAATCATATATGTTGGTTTATCTTGTCACTGTGAATTAAATCCAAGTATTTATTTGTATTTTAACCGATTTAAAATCGAAACCAAAAGACAGTCTCCTCCCTTTTTTAGTCCGGTAACTGAACCTGTAGGGGCGCTATTTCTGTCAGACAATGGAAGTCTAAGCACACACACTCAAACAGATGGACAGAGTGAGATGAGATGTCTGACAGTTTTTTTAATTTTCTGTTATCCATACAGTGTTGTAAAGTCATGAAACTATGCATATTTACTCAGAATAACTTTTTTTTCTGTATGAAAAAAGGTTTTGAAGTGGTTTGGAATTTAAAATGCAGGAAAATTAATAATTCCATCTTTATTGTCATTTAAAAAAATCACCACGACAAAACCATCCAAGTTATCCAAAACCCATTCACAATTTAAGTTCCTCAATGTTTTTTCAACATGTAGACCAAGTTGGTGTGTATAGTGTTACTCTCCTCTGAGCAGTATGCATTAATTCACGGGCTAAATGTAAAAAATAATCCACATTCAAATCAAAATAGCCGACTTCCTGTTGGTCGTAGCTGATGACTGTGAATTAGAAAGTTGTCCGTCTTGATAAGAACAATTTTTGTACTGAGTTTGGTGTCTGTAGCTAAAACTAACCCCCCCACTTTTGACAAAAGGTGGCGCTATAGAGTGCCTATTCCACGCCCTCTTATGAACTTTTGCCAGTGTCTAGCTGTCACTAATACTGATATGTGTTCTGAGTTTGATGAAATTCTAAGCATGTTATATGCATCAAAATCACCTGAGAAGTATTCCAGTTTGACATGTTGCCACGGCAACAATTTTTAGATATCAATATCCCCCTTGCAGATTTAATATCAAGCTGTGTTTTAACATTATTCTGATGAAGTTTGAAGCAAATCGAGTAATATAAGATGCTGAATTCAAATCATTTTGAAATGACACACTTCTTCTGCCAGTTGGTGGCGCTATAACTTTGACTCCTAATAGTCACATATATGCGATCGACATCATAACAACGAATATCTGATGAAGTTTGATTAAAATCAGGAAATGTATGTGGATGGTATTAGACACTTCCTGTTTCTAATTTCTCGCCATAATTTCAACACCTCGCCACGAGCAAACCGTTCGAGATATCGAAAATCCCCTGGCAATTTTTCATCCCAGTGTCTTGAGATCATGTTGACCGAGTTTGGCGGCAATCGAGAAAAAACCTATGACAAGTATTTCAAATTCCAGAGCCATGCGCTTTTTACATAACTCTAAATAGCTGACTTCCTGTTGGGTGGAGCCTATGACATGCATACGAAAGTTGTTCGGCACGATGAGATCTATATGTGTACTGAGTTTCATATGAATATGTGCAAGTATGTGTGAGCTATACATCAACATTTCTGACTGTGTTCCAGGGGGCGCCGTAGAGCCCCTGTGCCACGCCCGGGTCCCAGCCTCTGCAGGCTCCTAAAGGCCACAGATTCCAAAGTGTGCGCAAATTTTCAAGAGTTTTTTGAGTATGTTAAGGACCCCCAAAGCCCCCGAATCTTTGAACGAAAATTTGAATACTAAACCCTAAATACCTAACTTCCTGTGGCGGAGCCTATGATAATGCAATAGACAAAAGTTGTTTGGATTTGATGACGATTTTAGTATGTTGTTACAGGATTTTCATACGCTCTCACGAGCAAGAATGTATGATACTATGGCGCTCCATAGTCCAGGGGGGAGCTGTAGCAGCCCCTGTGCCACGCCAAGTGTATCAGTCTCTGGCCCCGGCCCCTAATTGGCCGGCAGGTTCCAATCTGTGTGCCAATTTTTCAAGACTTTTTAAGCACGTTAAGGGCCCAAAAGCCCCCGAACGTTGGAAAAAAATAATAATAAATAATAATAATAATAATAATAATAAAAAAATAATCAAGGAAAACAATAGGCTCTCGCCCTTTGGGCTTGAGCCCTAATAATAA